>NW_019416614.1:426762-479431 GCF_000390285.2 Anoplophora glabripennis | reverse complement strand
AACCATCAACTGAGGACATTAGTGACAATCGTTTATCCCAGTATCAACTACTTCAACGTCTATATGAGCATTTTTGGACCCGATGGAGTCGAGAACACCTCAACGAGCTCCAATAGCGACAATGTCGGAAGAAAACTCAAGATAGCTTGCAGCGTTTGTTATTGTATGCAGTTTAGTATTAATAGCTATGGAGAATTGACCGGTAAATCAACGCGTGTTCGCCGTGACGGCTTACATTGAAACGAAGTCTGTTATTACGGTCCAAAGACGATTTCGGGCTGAGTTTAATATCCCAAGACGTGGTCGCATTCCATCGCGGGACATTATTTTGCAATGGTTTAAGAAATGGAAGGCGCATGGAACTGTCTGTGATAGGTTTGCTGGTTCTTCCCGTTCTGTGCGAACGCCTGAAAATATGAACGCCGAAGAGTTGAAGAAGCAGTAACAGCCAGTCCAACACGTTCAGCGAATAAACGCTCTAAACCTATCAGATCGTACAATGCGCCGTATTTTGCATGATAATCTCAAGTTTCATCCTTATAAAATACAGATTGTGCATCAATTATCCCCACAAGATGCACCTAACAGACTTGCATTTTGCAGGGAATTCGTAAGATTGTTGGGCGAAAGAGCAGATCTGATGGATAATTTAATTATGTCGGATGAAGCTCATTTTTATTTATCGGGTTTTGTTAATAAACAAAACTTTCGATATTGGTGTGCAGAACAACCAATGCAGTTGCATGAGAAACCTTTACATGCTGAAAAAATTACGGTTTTTGAAGAGAACAATCGAACTGTAACCGTTACCTCGGAGCGATATTTGCAAATGCTACAAACATTTCTTACTGCCGAATTACGTAGATTGAGAGTTGAAGATCCAGAAATATGGTTTCAACAGGATGGGGCAACTAGTCATACCGCTAGAATAGTTATGCAGTTTATAAAGAATAAGTTTCCTGGGAGATTAATTTCCCGAAATGGAGACCTTACTTGGCCAGCACGTTCTCCTGACTTAACGGCTCCAGATTGTTTCTTATGGGCGTACTTAAAGTCTAAAGTGTATCTAAACAAGCCTCGCACACTGGATGAGCTAACGAACAACATAACATAAGGAGATAAAAATTGATGGAAGACTTCGAGGCGCAGTTATGAACCACGTCCGAGAAAATATTGAAAAATGTGTAAAGTTTAATGGTGGACATTTAAAATCTGTAATTTTAAAAAAATAATAAACTGTTAAAAACTGCATTCAATGAGTATTCTTTTTAAGATTTTTATTTCTTTTACAACAAAATTTCTAATCACTACAGTGTAGCGAAAAACGTCACATTCCACTGCCGGACCCGGTATAAAGCTGTTCTTGGAGATTTGTAAAATGTTATTTCTAATTTAATCTTACTCAGTTTACTGTTATTTCCATCTATTTAAAGCAGGTTATATTCGTTTCAACCCTTGGTGACATGTTTTACAAAAGATAGCTCTCCTGCTACAACTTGGCAGTATTAGCAATATTAATAAAGCCTTCGCCTACATCTGTATGTGGCATGAGGCCACAGCGTCCAGAGGTGGTGACAAAATTGCCTCCTGTCTTATTTTTTCTGCTACAAGGAACGGTGGTTTTTGGAATGTTTCTTGTAGATCATAGGCAATTTAAAGAAATTACTCAAAAATTTCTTTCACAGTTTTCTTAGCAGCGACAGAGATTTCGCTGCAATAGAGAAATGAACCGAAATACAAAAGCATTTTTCCCCTCAGACTTAAACGATACTGAAAAACTGCGAGACACCATAATGCTTTTGAAGTCGTAGATATGGATTCAGTCGGGCACTTTTTTGAAATTCAGCAGGCAGCTGATACACTTATAAATACCAAAAATCTGAATATTTCTAAAGCTACAGGAATTAGAATTTCTGAGCTACATTTACGGGAAGGATATATTGAAATGAAACCTTCAAATAGCACATTCGAAAACTATAATAAAATTAAAATATTTAAAAAAAAGAAAGACATTTCAACACTTAAAAGAAAAATCGAAAGGGGTAGTAACCAACAAAAAAGAAAAATTTATTGGGACTTGATACCGTATCTTGATAAAGAATATAAGAAATTCTACAAATGTCTTGCAAACTAGTGTGTTCTTTTATTAAAATGTTTTATTTAATGTTCAGTATTAATACATAATGTATTTTTTTTATGTATAATTTTCGAGAAATATAGTTTTTTACTTTTATTGGCAGTCCGTTGTTTGAAATACCCAATAATAAAATTCATTTGTCCACTTCACACATCATTGGGACAAAGCTCCGCATAGCGGGCGAAAATGTTTAATTTTTTACTAACTAATAGTCAGACACCCCTATCGTGTCTCCGACATCAAAAGTGGGATCAACCCTATTAAAAGGATCTAGAGACCTTAGTGACGTTCCCGCAAAAAGTGCGCGAAAAAGCAGTCCGCAAAAACGACGTGACAAAACATTAGAACGCTTAAAGAAGCTCGAAAGACAATTGTTAGCAGCTTCGACTAGTGGTCCTCCTTCTGGTTTTACTTCAGTGACAAATCTCAAGTTACCGTCTTTTGAGTCATCCTCAAATTTTGCTGACAAGAGTCAATCATGACCCTATTCAGCGCTATAAGGGGTGAAACTGCTAGTTAGCTGGTTGCCGCTAAACCTATCGAAAAAGACTGGATAACTCTAAAGGCAGAATTGCTAGCTCTCTTTGTGAAACCCTTAGATCCGCTGGAACAGTTCTCTGAAGCTGTGAACGGCAAGAATAATATTCCAGAAGATACTACCCTCATTGACGAAATGCTCCATTCAATAAGAATAGTGCTTGCTCATAATTGGACGACCCGGTCATCGATCGATCCAGTGCAAAAGACGATTTTAAGCTACCACAAGCCTCAGAGAAACTCGAGGTCACGAAACTAGGGCTGTTATCTGTTATACTGTCTGTGTAGAGAATCGAAGCCTGATGTCCCAGAGAAGCGAGACAACATGTGAAAAGCAGTTCCTGCCAATTTGACAGCTCAAGCTGATTTCCAGCGAGATTTTTCCTATTTTATTTGACACAGGTTCAGATTGTTCTCTTGTTAAAGAAAGTTGTGCGAATCATTTTATTGGTAAACGTTTTAATAATTTAACCTCACTGAAAAGACATTGATTTTGGCTCTTCTTTAAATAATAGTCCAATATTGACAGTGGTGGATATTCAAGAAATTCATACGAGTTATTATTTTTCGTGCCTGACAATTTCATGTCTGCTCAGATTGTTATTGGTAAAGATTTAATAACTCAAAATATCAATGTACGATACAACTTAGATGGTTTATTTTTTTACCGAGAATGTAAGATACAAACAGTTGAACCAGAAGCAGTAAACTTCAATAGCATAGAAACAGATGTTACGGAGTTTAGAAATTCGTTTAAATGACCCAGCTAAATATGTTCAAAGGAGACCGTGCCGATTGTCTCCTATGGAGCGCGAGATTATCAGAAATAAAATAGATAAATTATTACGTGCTAATATTATCACACCTAGTAGTTCTCCGTTTTCTACTCCTATGATTCTAGTTAAAAAGAAAGACGGTTTAGACCGCATTTGTGTTGATTATAGTGAACTGAACGCCAATATAGTTCCAGATAAATATCCTTTACCACTTATAAGTGATCAGAACAGTAGATTACACGGAGCTTATTATTTCATTTCATTAGACATGGCATCTGATTTTCATCAAATCCCCGTTTAGCCAAACTCTGTTGAAAAAACTGCTTCTGTTACACCTGAAGGGCAATTTGCCTATTTAACAGTCCCATTTGGTCTTATGAATGTGCTAAGTGTTTACCAATGGGCCATTGACAAAGCTTTAGGAAATCTACGTCACACTTATGCAATTGTTTATGTCGATGACATTTAATCTCTTCTGTCTCAATTTCTGAAGGCCTTGACTGTGTTCTTCAAACTCTTGTAATTTTTTAAATTTGAAGAATATTTGGGTTTTTGCGAGAGAGCTGGAGAATTGCGCCCTAATCCTGGGAAAACTGCATCTCTGGTTAATTCTCCTATACCAAACACACCTACACAAGTTCGTTAATTTCTTGGATTAGCTTCGTATTTTCGAACATTTATGCCCAATTTTTCAAAAATTGCTGCTACATTATAACAATTAACGACAACCATCTGAAAAATTTAATGGCTTCCCAAGCATGATGGGGCATGAAACAGTCTAATTAATTTTCTTACGTCTGAACCCGTTTTACCGATTTTTGACCCTACTCTTACTTTTTTTTCCAAAGAAAATATTCCAAACTTCACTCTGTAGCATATTTTAGTAGACACACTACTCAATGGGAATCTCGATATCATTCGTATCATTTACAAACGTTGGTTTTACTTAATGCTATCAAGAATTTTGAACATCTATTTTTTGGAAAACATTTTATTGTCTTTACTGACTGCAATTCTTTAAAAGCCTCCTCCAAAAAACGCGAGTTGATTCCGCGAGCACATAGATGGTGGTTACATTTGCAAGCTTTTAATTTTGATATCGTTTATAAACAGGGAAGAGGCCGGACTTATTTTCACGCAATGCTGCCTGTATAAAGAATGAACATAAGACAGCTAAGGAAAATATGGTTAATATTATTGATATACACAAAAATTGGCTGACAGGCTCACAACAGCGCAATGATGATATAGTCAAAATAATCGTTACTTTAAAATCTAATGAACTTGAGCCTGATTTGGTTAAAACTTATCTTCCAAATAATACTTAGCAACGCAAAATTGAACTAAACGGTTGCTAATACTATTTCCCCGTTGTTCCTAGGTCAGTAACTTGGTCTGTTATACTGAATTAAAATATTTAGGATGGCAAAAAAAAATACCGTAAAGTGAGTATACTTTCCTCCTTTGGGGGTTATTTTGCACCATAGTTGTAAAACTGTTCAAATTCAAATATTGCCGCAGTTTTACTATTTGGGAACGAAATTTCAGTGCTGGGCAACAGGTGGCAGCACTACGCATTTCTGGTACAAACCTAAATTGATTTGGACCATGAGTCACTTGTTCGTGGTTTTATGACAAATACGTGACTAATTTTGTATCCTATAAATTATAGAAATATACTATATATGTGAAGTAAGCAAGGTGTGAGTATATTTTTATTACATGCTCTTGTGTCCTGTTTTGTGAATGCAGAAGTGAAACCTAACCTAAACTAGGTCGTAAACAATTTAAGGAATTTTCAGTATAGGTGTGCGATTTTGGTCTGAATATGGGGATACTTTGCACCTGGTGCAATGTATACCCATGATGAAAATATTTCCCTAACTTTCTTATTTTTTTCACAGTGAAAATGGGACGAATACATAAACGCCGACCTGGATCACGAAGGTACATTGATTACACATCTGACATCCTAAAAAAGTGTTTAGCAGCTGTTCAAAGTGGAATGAGTCAAAGAAAGGCTGAAGAGATATTTAAATACCTAGACGAACAATAAATAACAAATTAAAACAAAAACACATACTGAATCCTGGATATCCACAAACATTTACTTCAGAAGAAGAGGCTTTCTTTGTATCCTGCATTAATTTGACAAGTGCTTTTGGATTTCCAGTAGATGAATTTGAATTGAGATCCATTATAAAGGCATACTTAAATCGACAGGGGAAAACAGTAAAACGTTTTAAATACAATCTACCTGGCAGGGAATGGCTAAGAATCTTTTTGAAAAGGCATAGGGAACTGACGGTCAGATTTGCAAGTAATACAGTAGACGCAGTAGAGCCTCAATTAATAAGGAAACTTTGACGTAGTATCACGAAAACCTTAAGATCACTCCAGCTGATGTTCCACCAGAAAGGATATGGAATTATGACGAAACAAACATTACAGACAATCCTGGTTCTAAGAGGGTTTTAACAAAACGTGGCATGAAATATCCAGAAACGATTTGCAATTCCTCGAAATCGAGTATTTCTCTAATGATGGCGGGAAATGCAGCTGGAGAGCTTCTGCCTCCTTACACCGTGTACAAATCTAAGCATATGTGGGATACCTGGACAGAACACGGTCTACAGGGAGCACGCTACAGTAATACAGCTTCAGGATGGTTTGAATCCCAAACATTTTCGAACTGGTTTGTATCATTGCTATTGCCTAGATTAAAGAAAAGACAAGGAAAAAGTGTTGTAATAGGTGATAATTTATCATCCCATATAAATGTAGAAATTATTGAATTGTGTAAAAAACACGACACTGCATTTATGTGTTTGCCACCAAACAGTACGCACCTTGCTAAGCCACTCGATGTAGCATTTTTTGGACCCATGAAGAAAGCATGGAGTCAAATATTATCTCAATGGAAAGAAACACCCAGAGGACGAGCTTGTAATGTTTTAGAAAAGCAATGCATTCCTCAACTTTTGAAAAGTCATAGATATCTTATCAGAAAAGTTGTCAGATAATTTAAAGGCTGGCTTTAAGAAATGCGGAATATATCCATGTCATCTAACTCCATTGCTTGAGAGACTCCCACCGAGCAGTGAAACATGTTCATCTGAAGTTGAAAGCTCTTTCATTGAATACTTTGAAAACAAGAGAAATGAACTCACTGCCACTAAACCAAGGAAAAAGAAATACATTCAAGTTGAACCAGGAAAAGTATTTCTCATGAAATTCCTGTGTTCAAGCGAACTTAATAGCAACGAGGAGCAGCAAATAGTAAATATCAGACGTCGGCGAAGTAAGACTTTGGAAGATGAAATTATATTCCAAGACTCTGATGATGATTCAAATTTTCTTGAAGAAATGGAACGGGAAGCGACAGAAGATAAGGAATTTTCAAAGAAACTTGAATCAAATTCACTAGGTCGGGCTACTACTTTGAAGGAAATTCAGAAAAAAGTTGGTGAATATGTAATATTTTCCTATGATAATGAGCTATATCCTGGACAAATAACTGAAATAAAGGATGATGGAGCAGTTATTAATGCAATGGAGAGATCTCTAAAGTGCTGGAAATGGCCGGCGAAGAAAGACGAACTGTTTTGTTCTTGGAAGGACATTATTGGCGGAATTGATACCCCAAAACAAGTTTCAAAACGCGGAGCATTTTTTGTGTCACAATTAGACAAACAGTGGTGGGCCTAAAATATATTGTAAATGAATTTTCATTGATAAGAATTAGATATCTCATTCATTTTAATGCTTTTGGTTATGTTTTGTAATAAAAATAATAACAAAATCGAAAATTCCTTGTTCTTTTCCAATAATAAAGTTTTTTTTTCTTAAAATTGTTTCTACCCATTATCGTGGCGCAATGTTTCACTTTGAGTAGGTATTCTTTGCCCAGTAAAAATATACTGCTGAAAAACTAAGGTAAATACAGATTGGTGCAAAGTATACTTTCCCTATGGGATACTTTGCGCCAAAATTTAAGTATATAAAAAATATATAAAATGAAAAGTAATAACCGAAATTTCATAGAAATTAAAAGTTTATATTGTATATTACACGTTATTAATGTTTACATTGTCAAAAATGGTCTTCTAATATTGATTTGCAATGTTAGATTTAAAAAACTCTAAAATATGGAGCAAAGTATACTCACTTTACGGTAGGTAAACTTTATGAGCTTTATTGGTTCCCAAAAATGTCTCGAACTGTTAGAAAATTTGTTGAAAACTGCCTAATTTGTAAAACATCAAAAAATAAGTCAGGAAAACGTTTCCCAACTTTGGCATACTATTCATATTTATATCTCAGGAAAATTGACAGGCAAAAGTGATATTAAAAAATATGTTTGTTATTATAGAGGCTTTTTCGAAATTTGTTTTGTTACGACGTATTCGTTCCTCAACAAGCACGTCTGCTGTTAGGTGTTTAATGAAATTTACACATTTACTCGGTTGTTCTTCACGTATAATTAGCGATCAAGGAAAATGTTTTAAGTACAATTTCTTCTAAATTCAATATTGATCTATATTTTATAGCTCAGCAAATAGGCAAGTAGAAAGAGTCATCCAAACATTGAAAAATGTTTTAACTGCTATTAAAACTGAAGATGATAAAACTTGGCAAGATAGTTTAGGTGAGGTTCAAGTATCTTTTAATAGTTCTAAAAGCAGAGTAACTGGTTTCAGTCCAGCTCAAATTTTATTTGCAATATCAATCGGCTTTTTAGAATTGCAAAAAATTTATCATAAACAATTTCAACTGATTGAAGATAACCTACCACCAACTGAAATTCGGCGGGTAGCTAGTGCAAATATTGGAAAAGCAGCACAGACCGATGCAGATCGAAAAATTGTGAGTTACTATTCGCCACTTTTCAGTGGATGATTTTGTGTATACAGTAAGATTAATGAGATGATTTCTAAACTTGAGCCAAAATTTCGAGGGCCATTTAAGGTCATGAAGATCATGAAGATCTTACCTAATTATTTATTGATAGTAAATTGTCAAATTAGCAGACAAAGGTAAGTCCAACCTTTAAATTTGCACATGATCAACTTGTTGCAGTACCACAAGGACAAGGTGAAATTCTAATTGAGTCATCTGGTTGTTACACCATCAGCTCTAATATTTTTTTGTGAACAGCTGAAGGGGCTTACGGCAGCTCATTGGGCGGAGTGCGGTTGGGTCGTAGTCCGCTTTTGTTTTTTTCTGGTGTTACGATATCTCGACTCTTGCCAAATCGGTCTTTAGTTTTCGGGGAGAAACGAGAAATAAGAGTATTAAAGATGTTAATTTGGACGCCAACCTACTGATTAAAGTATTAATTATTTCTCCTTTCTCCCCGACACTCCAGCAGGTATGGGATGGGAACAAAATATGGGTACAGAAACAATTTATGAATAAATTATAAAAAAAACAGAACACTTCGGTGTCTCAAATTTTTATTCACTCTCACCCGGAGTTCGTGATGGCTGTGACGATGGTGGAGGTGTCTACAGTCCTCTCGGGTTATGCAGTCTGTCTCACACTTGACTTGTTGCCATGATCACATGGTCACCTATGTTGCGTTTTAGTTGCTATGGTTTTCGAACAAAATGTTAGAGGTTCTCAACTTGGCAATTTGCCTCGGCTTATGGCATTTACAGCGGTTAATTAGCACTAGCCTTGATTGAAATTAGTACTAGCTACTTAAACTAGCTGTCTGAACTAGTTGTTTAAACTCCTTTGGTTGTTACTAGCTTTGATTATAACTTCGATTAATAGCTTTGATTATTACTTTGATTGTTAGCTTTGATTATTACTTTGATTGTTAGCTTTGATTATTACTTTGATTATTACTAACTGGCTGGCTTCTAAAACGCAACGTGGGAGAAAAAAAAACCTAATTAGTTTTAAAACAGATATTTGGGGAAACGTGCTTACTCACTACTAAAATCTATTTACAAACTATGTACATATCTATGAACATCTGAATTTATCTATTTAATTATTGGTATAATTACCGTTTCACGATGTAGGATGATGTAGATTCAACGTGATTTTACACAAAATGGCTACTTTAGCTCGAAATCACTAGAAACTGCTTACTTTTCACCAGCCAGAGTCAGAATGGAAAATGGCCAAGCAGGGCCTTGCCTCTAGTTTTTAAGAACTGGAGTTTCAAAAAAAATATACAATCTTCTGATTGGCTCTCACTCCGCACTAAACTGGTTAAAGCTTTATACAATTAAAAATCCTTACTTTGTATAAACATAAATGTTCTTTTAATATCCTATCTATTTGTTCAGTGTTCATAGGTTCGTTTCCCGAATATCTTATTTAGACTATGTTCCATGACTCCTGTGTTTTATGCAACAAGTGTGATGTCAAACATTTTAAGGTTAATTTTAAAATTAGGTACATACATTGTTGTTGGTTACAATGTTGGAAATAAATGCTTTTATACCAATATGCCTTAACAAACTACGTGTTTACAATATACAGGTGGTGTATCTAAGCTAAAATATTTACAGAGTATGCTTCTCAATGTTGTTATTTAAACAATATAAGTAAGTACGGTGAATTCGTATGATTATAACTAGTTCCTAAAGACCTACACTTTTAGAACTGTACATAACATAGTAAAGTACATGTACTGGGTGTTCATATGGCTGCTACATTAAATTACACCTGTGGAAATGTGTCTGGAATTTTGTGACATAATATAAGATGTTACATGGTAATAGTTTGTCTGCGAATCAGAATGAGCCTGTGTGGGCGAAAGATGATAAAAAATGATTAGTATGGTAATTTACATTTTATTAGCATGTTGCAGGGCCTAGTACTGAATGTTGTCAAAGTTTGGTATTGAATAATGTGGAAATTTGTTACTGATTGTTGTGAAATATTGGATTGACGTAAGTCAGCTGTTATACCTAGTACTGATCGTGAATAAAATTTAGTTGTCGGAAGTCAAAGGGGTGCGGACCGTGTAAACAGAATAGTGTATTTAGTATTATTACTGTTGGTGTGTCCCTGTGTGCACGGAGTTGCGGGGCGCTGGTAGGGAGCCGAAGGCTCAGGGAGAGGATTCAGAATTAAGTTAGACACTCTCCAGCAGTCAAAGCGAACGGTTGTATTTCATGTATTTTGTTCAATATAAAGGGCGTTTTTTTTTTGGAGGTGTACAACTTTGACTTGACAACACTGCTTTATTTGATAACCCATTCAACAGCTGATAGTTGCTTTTTGTTTATTTTGGTTTGACATTTCATTATGGTTAGACTTACACCAGAGCAACGCTTGCAAATTGTTGAAATTTTTTATCAAAATAATGGTTCTGTTCGTCAAACTTATCGTGCACTTCGCCCATTTTATGGCGTACATAATCGTCCTTCAGAGCGGCTAATTCGAATAACAATGGATAGTTTTCGGACCACGTTTACTCTTAATGATAATACAGGAAAGCATTGAAGAAGATCCAAATCAATCAATTCGTCGCCGTTCTCAGCAACTGGGGATGTGTCCTTCCACTTTATGGATCGAAAGGATCTTGGATTAAATGCTTTCAAGATTCAACTTGTGCAGGGGAATTAAAGCCAAACGACCATCGTATGGGCCGCCAATTCGGCGAATGGGCTGAAGCACAAATTGATATTGATATTGAATTTCCATTCAAAATTTTGTTCTCCGATGAAGTCCATTTTTGGTTGAATGGGTACGTAAATAAGCAGAATTGTCGCATTTGGAGTGAGGATAATCCACAAGCTTTTGTCGAAACACCATTACATCCACAGAAAATTACTGTTTGGTGCGCTTTATGGGCTGGCGGAGTCATTGGTCCATATGTCTTCAAAAACGATGATGGTCAGAATATTACTGTCAATGGTGAACGGTATAGGGACATGATTAGAAATTTTTTCGTACCTCAATTAGCCGGCATTAACCTTGCTGACATGTGGTTCCAACAGGACGGAGCCACATGCCACACAGCACGCTCTACAATTGATTTACTCAAAGAAACTTTTGATGAAAGAATAGTTTCACGTAATGGTCCAATTAATTGGCCACCAAGATCGTGTGATTTAACCCCATTGGATTATTTTCTTTGGGGTTATGTCAAGTCACTTGTCTACGTCGATAAACCACAGAAAATTCAACACCTGGAAATCAACATTCAAAGAGTTATTGCCGAAATACGGCCGCAAATGCTGCGAAAAGTTTGTGAAAATTGGTATTCCAGATGGCGGCCACATGGCCGAAATCATATTTAAACATTAATGTCATAAAATTTTCTATCCAATAAAGTCCGTTTCATTGATATTAAAAATATATTTCTTTGTTTTATTTTAATTTAAAGTTCGGTAACTCTAATAGCAACACCCTTTACATAGTATCAAAAATACGACATTTATTTTACCTGTGGAATTTCACCTAACAACAACAAGAACCGACAACAGAGTTTGGAATGGTCAGCCAGAAAATACATATTAATTTCACACAGGGAAACAACTGTATTTGCGTTCTATAAATTATATAATCAAGTTTACGAGTTTAATTCAGTATTTAAGTCAATAAGACTACACCAGAAGTGGTTCTCTAGTGTTATTTGTGTTGGTATTTGTCATGCCACAGCACAAGAAGAAAACCCGGCGACAATCGTCATCGTCCAGCTGGTCCTTCAGTTCAGCGTCCACCGGCTCATCAAAAATGTCCACCAGCAGCCATTGTAGCAGGGACACTCATAAGCGTAAGAGGAAAAACAGAAAATCCTCTAGCCGAAGAAATACATCTGTAAGTGACAATAATTCGTGGCAATCCTACTCTGCACAGCCTCCTTCTGTAACTAGTATAATACCAGAATTCCATCCCGATACTATGGAAATTACCAATTGGATAGAAATAATTCAATACAATACGAAACTATATAAATGGTCAGATAATTTTATTGTGTAGGTATCAAGTTTTAAATAATAAAGGGTACCGCTAAGACTTGGTAAATAGCTACACTGAGAGCGAGAGTGTAGTATTGAATAACTTGTGTTAAGAATTCGTGTATGGCAAAAAGAAATAATGCAATGTTAGATTTGCTATATGATATATATATGTGCTATATGATATATATATATTTGCTATATATGATGCTATGCTTGATATAGATAATTCAACTTGATCGTCAGCAACCACGTTTTCCCGCTCAATTGAAGCAGTGTTAGAGTGAGTATTTCAACTTATTTATAAGTTTAAAATATATTTAAATGTAAAACTACTCTTCCCTTTATCACATAATACTATATCAAACGTGAAAACAAAATATTTTTATAACTTGTGTAACCTTCAATGTTTGACTCCATTTGGAGTCACCGGGAATTAGGGAAGCAGAACCTACCTAACATTTGCTAGGTATATTATATTTGAGATTTGGTATTTTTCTTAGATGTCGTGTGTTGGGCTAACAGAGACTGAGGAGAGGAATCTGTTATTATTATTAGAAGGAGATATATCGGATATTGATATTCAAGATGACGATGAAATAATGAATGAGGATGAGGTTTTTGAAAATTTATTTGGTTCTAATGAAAGTGAAATAAGACCAATAGCAGTATACGAAAATAATGTTGAAATTGACCAGCAGAATATTGGTCCTATACTTGACGATGGTGATGAAGATAATATTCCTTTATCGCGACTAATTCCAGTTATTGAAAAGAAGAAAAAGAAATCAAAAGTAGTTCGACAAAAACCAGAGTGGACAAAAAAAGATTTTGCTGCTGTGGATTCAAATTGCCATGTACAATTTTCAAGGCCGAACCATGTAAATACTCCTTTGGAATATTTTCGCAGACTTTTTGATGACAATATTATTAATAATTTGGTGCATCAAACAAATTTATATTCAACTGAAAAAAATGGTACATCCGTAAATACAAATTTTTCAGAAATTTGCAATTATATCGGAATTCATGTTCTTGCTGGGATCATACATATGCCCAGTTATCGAATGTATTGGGCACAAGAAACAAGGTATTCCCCAATAGCTGACGTCATGAGCCGTAATAGGTTTGAAAAACTTCGTTGTTGTCTTCACATCAGTGACAACTCAAAAATTAAACCTCGATCTGATCCCGAGTATGACAAACTATTCAAAATTCGACCGTTCATTGAATCTTTGAAGATTAATTTCAATAAAATTGAACCAGAAGAGCACAACAGTGTCGAAGAAATAATGATACCATACAAAGGCCACAGTTCACTCAAACAGTACGTAAAAAACAAACCCCATAAATGGGGCATCAAGGTTTTTGCCAGAGCGGGTTCTAGTGGCATTATATACGACTTTGACGTTTACGTTGGAAAAGGCACAACACAAACAACTTCAGATTTGGGTATAAGTGGTGATATTGTTCTCAAACTTTCAAATACCATTCCTCATCACCAAAATTTCAAATTGTATATGGACAATTTTTTTACATCTTTTGAATTATTTGTAAAACTACGAGAGATGGGAATTCTGTGTGTAGGTACGGTGAGAACAAATAGATTGAAAGGTTTTCAACCTAAAGATGATAAAATATTGAAAACCGAAGGTAGAGGTTCATTCGATTATTTCGTGGAGAAAGCCAATAATGTAATAAGCGTAAAATGGTATGATAATAAATCGGTTACCCTTTTGTCTACGCATGTCGGTATAGAGCCATTAGAGGATGTCAAAAGGTGGTCCCAGTCAGAAAAAAAGTATGTTAGCGTTCCTCGTCCTAATATTGTAAAAATTTATAATACCCACATGGGAGGCGTGGATTTGAATGATATGCTTGTAGCTTTATATCGCACAAGGATTGGCGTCAAGAGGTACTATCTAAAAATATTTTTCCACCTACTGGACATATGCATTGTCAATGCTTGGCTTTTGTACCGTCGGGACTGCAAACTTCATGGCATTACAAGCTACAAGAAGCTAATTGTATTCAGAAGCGAAATTGGTCATGCTCTAATACAGTCATTTAGTACTGAAAAGAAGAGAGTTGGTCGTCCTTCTTCTGTTGAGTCGTCTCGAAACGGATCACCATGTACTGTGGCTCAAAAGAAGCGATCGGTGAATCCTACTCCCGTAGATGATGTAAGATGTGATCAGAAAGAGCACTGGCCTATTCATATAGATAAAAAAAATAGATGCCGATTTTGTCAAGCATACTCAAGACTTGCCTGCGAAAAATGTAAAGTTCCATTATGTCTTACCAAGGACAAAAACTGTTTTAAACTGTTCCATGGAGTGTCATAATTCTATTATTTGTTTTTCATGATATCATTTGAAATGTAATAATAAAATATTATAGGAAGAATACAATTACCTTATTAATCATTACGTTCCCACTGACTCCATATGGCATCATTAAATTTTTTTTGCTAAATGTTAAATAATCTTTTTTTCTTAATGTTTGCTTGACTTTCGAACATATTTTACAGAGTTTTTTTATAGGAATCATAATTTTAAATTCCCTAAAATTAAATATGGGAAAGAAAGGGATAATAGTGGAATAAAAGTGTCGATTTTTGCAAAAGTAATACTATTTATCTGTATAAAAAATGTAAAGTGCATTTGCATCCAGACTACTTTGAAAATTTTCAAGTAAAAACTAATTTAGTTATATTAATTTTATTTTAATAACTGTTTTCAGCGAAAGGTGCATATACACATCTACGTGTTTTTTTTTCAAAATACTGTATATTATTTTTTTAATAGTAAATTAGTCTTAATGTATGTGTTTTAGGTAATATACTTTAATAAGAAAATCTTAAAAAAAATGTATTTTTCTTGTCTTGGACAGTAATGGGTTAAATGGAGACGAACATGACTGGGGTAACTAGGGTAACTACCGGGTTACGTCAGAACTAGGAGATTGTCAAGGTGGTGAGACAGTCACGTGATGGACAATAAGTTCTTTTGACCCATTTAAATAACCAGGAGCTGACGGAATTCTACCCATACTTTTGCAACGGGGAGTAGATTGTTTAGCTCCGGTTATAAATCACATCTTCAGAGCCAGAATCATGGAGATCAACGAACGTGGCGCTCATTTATAAGCAGAGATGTAAAGGCATAGCGTCCGATAAGCTTAACATCATTTTTCCTAGACATTGGAGAGAATAATAGATAGTGTAGTGATGGTCTTATTAGTTGTAGTGATGGTCTTATTACTTATTTTTGTATATAAAACTTATTTATTTTAATCAGATCAGTTAAGGAAAATTATTGACAAAAAAAATAAGATTTTTGTATTAGCAGAAAAATAAACATAAAATTATTTTGAGGCCTCATCCTTTTCAAATTCAATTATATCAGCAAGAATTTAAGATGTTATTTATGTTGCGATAAAAGTACATCGTCAACATAATAGGCATGTAAGAGAAGGGGTGCTGAGGCAAAATCCTCTGCACAAGCACTAATATGCCTATCAGGCAGGCAGATCAGTTGACACATCTGTTCATAACAAAGTGTCATCAAGGTCACCTTGATGACACTTTGTGTCGCTGGATAGATACCATGTTGAAAAACAGAATGGTGACAGTTCCGGGAGAGACATCTAGGTGCACGGTAAGCCAGTGTCGTTCTTATGGACATTTGCAGCGGACGGCGCACTGGGAGGGCCCAATCGAAAGGCTATGCGGACAACTTTGTCGCTCTCATAGTCGAGAAACATAACACCATTGTTTCAGAGTTCATGAAAGAGGCTCTGAAATGATTGATGGAAGTGGCACGCACTGTTAGTAAACCCAGACAAGACGGTTGTACCCTTCACTAAGAGAAGTTTGAATAAGCTTTGCACCAAAATTAGGGGAGAGGTATATTCAGCTTTCCAGGAAGATTAAATATCTAGGGTTGATACTAGATGATACGCTTACTTGGAATGCACACTTGGAAAAAGTGGTAAGGCAAAGCAGACATTGTGTATACGGCATTGCTTCATCTTTAGAACCTGGGGGCTGAAGCCGAGGATGTCACACTGGGTATATACCTCAACAGTAAGGCTAATTTTTTATGGCGCTGTGCCGCTGTGGTATGATGACAAAAACACAGCAGATTAAATTAAATTACGATTAAAATAAAATCAAATATTAGAGAAATCTAGAAGATATGGTAATGTACTACTCTGGGCTCGGTGAGTAAGTCCTCTACACTTCTTCTTATAGCAGACCGAGCTGATAAAGATCATCCGGTGTACTTGTCGTTCGGTAGAAAACTGCAGCACAAATTACACTACAGCCCCTTTTAAGACATCTGCCGAAACGACTTCTATATAGTTTGTCTGGTAGTTACACCGCTGGTACTAGGTCAGGTACCTAACTAATGAAATATTATTTCTTATCGCCTGACTACATGTCCTGAGTGTAATAGCGTCTGACATACATTGGCCAAGAAAAACAACTGAAACTCGTTGCAACCCTTGGAGCAACCTTATTTCTTTTTTCCCAGCCAAATACTCTCCAATAAAGTGCATATATAGCAACTTATTTTCACTTGTAACAGTCACCAATATCTACTTAAATTCATATAATATGTTCCTCCTGAGTGTTAAGACTTTAGAATCTCCATCGACGATAATATCTACTCTTCTATATCAACTTCAACAATTTAAGGAAATGAAAACACTATATCTTTTAACAACTTTATTGTTTTCTTTATTTTTTGGGTATTTTACCACCTGTGAAAATTTTTTAAAAAAATAGTAAAATAAACGCGCCAAATGGATCAGTCAAGTTATTTTTATGAAAATAATTTTGCCTAACCAAAAAAATCTCGCACTAAAATTTTAGAAAAGGAAGATAATGCCCTTAAAAGAAAATTAAAAGAGACCATGAGTAATTTGTTAAATGGTGTAAGATGTGTGTCAAATTATTCTATGAATTTGGATCGTTGCTGGCTGTAAGTAAGTAATAATTTAATCATATGATATCTTTTACTATGGAAACAGACAAAAACGATAGTTATTTACACCATAAAGGAGGTAAGTATTATTTACCAGTCGAGGACGATTTTACGCCCGAGCGGAGCGAGGGCTGGCAATAGAGTCCGAGACTGGTAAATTATACTTGACTGCTGAGTGGTGTATAACATTTTATCTGCTCCCATCGTTCTTTATGGTTCATGAAATAAAGATTAGGTTTTATTTTTTACAATTATTTATCAATTCATTTTGACATTATTCGAAATATTGCAAAGTCCCCTTGGTTGTTTGGATTTTGTTGTTTATAAAGATACAGTTTTTTTTTTAATTATTATTTCTAAATGAATGATTTTCAAATAGAAAGTGCAGCAAATGCTGCCTGCGAAGTTTTATTGTCCGAAAAGTCGAAAGTGGGCTACGGTTGAGCATATACAAATTTCAAAGAATGGTGCCAGAACAAAAATACTGGTATTTCTGAAATGTCACTGTTAGCATATTTCATGGAGAAGTCAAGAACTTTAAAGTCACCGGCGAGTTTGTGGAGTGAATACTCAATGATTAAGTAAACTATTTTCATAGAGAACGTGGATATATCAAAATACCCCAAGCTGAGAGTATTTTTGAAACGTAAGAATGACGGCTATACACCTAAAAAGTCAAACGTTTTTACAAGAGAACAAGTCAACGATTTTCTCGTTCAGGCACCCGATAACGCATATTTGCTAATGAAGGTAGTGACGGTCTTAGGCTTTGCAGTAGTATGCCGTTCTGATGAGTTATGCAAACTTACTTTGGACGTCAATTTCAAAAATTTCGATGACATTATTGTATGTAGTTACAATTCCACATTCTAAAAATGGTATGTCACGTACGTTTACAATTACTTCTCACTTACTGGATTCTGTTTCTCAAGAAATATGTATATCAAGATTAGATTGGAAATAAAAACTGAAATTTCACGCTTTTTTATGTGCTATCAAGCAGGCAGATGTTATAACCAACCAGTCGGCAAGAATACCCTTTCTATGATTCCTAATAAAATTGCAGTTTTTTGAACTAGAACATCCTGAAACATATACAGGCCATTCATTCTGAAGAACATCAGCAACGCTACTGGCTAATACAGGAGTTGATGTATTAGCAATCAAGAGACATGGTAGGTGGAAATCAGCCACAATTGCTGACAGTTTAAGTAACAAAAATGAAATAGCCAACAGGATTCACATGACATTTCAACTCCAGGTACGTCGCATCATGCTGTTTTAATGGATCAGTCATAGAATATTGAGCCTCCGGTGACTGAAATGGAGGGGAATAATTATCCAGATTTTATAAATGTTAATAAATGCAATAAATGTACAATTATTATAAATATNTAACTCGAAATCGCTTTTTCCCTAGGGAAGTAAGTTACCTCACTTACCTTCCGTTGTCCATAACAACTTCCACTTCTATGGTAAAATCCACTTACCTTTTTAAAATAATGTATTAATAGTCTATTTGCTATAGTGGGAGCAGATAAACAAATTTAAACTGTCAAAGCTATTTAAACGAAAAGTAAAAAACAGAAGACGAAAACAGTGGATTTTCGAAACCTTAACGACCTTTTTAAAATGTGCGATATTAAATGGTGTGTTTTTGTATTTTGTATTGTCTGCTTCTTTCAGTGAGATTTTTTGGTTAGGCAAAACTATTTTTATAAAAATAATCCATGCGGCGCAAATGTTTATTTTACTATTTTTTTTTATTTTTTCACAGGTGGCAAAATACCCAAAAACTAAAGAAAAAAATCGAAAACTATACCACAAATAAATAGCTTCAGACAATAACTTTATTATAATACTAATAATTACTTGAAATTAATTACAATTTAGAATATAGCTAGACACTGATTCTATAATTTAAATTAGATATATGATTAACACTAACCTTTACACCATCCTGAAGTATATCTATGAAAGCAGCGCACACCTCCGGAATAGTTCTTGAAATTACTTGTTTAGTACTATGAGCATGGATCTGCAAAAGAGGGAGCTACGGCATTAAAAGGGACATTAAAAAAACATTTTTTTATAGGTTTAAAATAAGAAAAAATTTGACGCAAATTTCCCACCCTTGTATAAATTTTGTCCATAAAGCAGTTGGCGATTTCAAAAATTAATAGTGCAATATGAAAGGGTAGTATTTGTAAGGGTTGTTTTTCAATAGCTTCTTTTGACGTTGGTTTGGGGCTACAGCGTGGGCAAATTTTCGATAACTACGTACTTATTTAAACAAAAAAGCAATTCTTACAAATTGTTTGAGAGTAACAGTTTTCGAGATAATCTAATATGAAGATATTGCTACAGTTCCATGTTGCTCGCACAAATATAAACATGTAATTATTAATTGATTAATTTCTCTATAAAAATTATGTTTTTGTTATAAAAGTAAAAATTAACTTTCTGTACCACTGTCTTTATTCCTGTTTCTGTTTAGTTAGTGTTCTGTGACAATGTAACAATAAGGTTGGCAAAATATGTTATCCGAGATAGGTGTGTCGTATGTAATATAATTGACAGATAAGAATGTCTTCAACTTTTATATCGTAAATTGTAAGATTTACAACCGAGATTCCAAATAAAGCATAAGTTTTGAGTGAACACGAGTTATTTAACCAACAGTGACAAACCTATAACGCATTGATACATTTAAAGCAGGTATGCGGGCGGTCTTATCACTTTTTGTGATTTTCATTTCGCATGGGCAATAAAATGCTGGTTTTATAGTTATTTGTTTAACTAGGCAGTAAAGTAAAAGGGCTACATTTTGAATTTCCTGCCATTTTCCCCGGCAAATGTTGCGCTCTGATTGGCTGGGCGGGGAAAGGGAGGGGGAAGGGGAAGGGGAGGGGGAAGGGAAAAGGTGGTGTGTGGGTAAAAATCGTCAAAAATGACCAGGATGAACCTTCATAAGAAAAAGCGTGGGATTTTAGCTCCGTACGCCTATAGCCTATCTACTGCCGCGGCTGGTATTTATTAAAGCAGCCAAGGCATTGAATCTACTTTACTGCCAAGTTAAACACAAAATTTTTTCGCCGATCAATTTTAATTTTATCATAATAGTAAACAAAGCAATATTATTAAAATTGTGCGATACTTCTTTCATGAATAATATGTAGCTTCATCAGATCGTCTGTGGTTGCTATGAGACGAGCGTTATAACTTGGTACACAGTAATCGCTATATTGTTCCTATTTAAATCCATAAAAATAACCATTTAATATTTGAGATGAAAGAATTCACATTAACTCCGCCATAAATTATTGAATCGGCAAGACAAATAGAGTGTAATTTATTACCAGAAAAATCGAAGAAGATATATCAGCAAACGTATAAAAAATTTGAGAATATGTCTTTCAGAAAATTTGCCACTGGTAAGTATATTTTTATATTTTCCTGAATCAAGCAAAAGTATGAAATCTTCTTTATTATAGTCAATATATGCGATGCTCAGAGTTACTTTGAATGTCGAAAACAAACAGTAATCGGATGAATATCGTGTTAAAAAACCACTCGTTTTCGAAAATGAACAAATTGAAAAATTTCTAATAAATAGAGGCGCCTGAAGATACGTATTTAGGTACAGAGGTAATTATAAACAAAATATTTTTGTAGACGAAGAATACTGATTATTTTAGTTGGAAATGATTTTTGCCATATCTGGGGCGTGTCGATGTGATGAATTACTTCAAATAAAAATTGGACATATTGAAGATATGAGAAATAGATTGCTGATCACTCTGCCAACTACAAAAACAAATGAAAAGATATTCTTTATTGTAAACGAATATTTAAACATATCTGAAATATCGTACCGCAAGACCTACACAAACAGATTTTTTTTTTACATATTCATATACATTTGGAAAAATGCCAAAACAAGTTGCTGTATTGCTCCAATTGGGAGAGGATGCTTACTAGAAGAATCGTAGAACTTCAGCTACCTACACTATTAATAAATTCAGGAGCTGCTTTAAAAATGCATGGTGGATGGAAATCTTCAACGGTAGCTGAAGGCTACATTGTTAAACCTGAAGTCAACTTAGATTTTAAAACATTATGCGACACAGTTTTTCCACCCACAACTGCTTCATTTGTAAAAGTTCAATCCCAACTGTTATGGTAAAAAATCAAAAGGTCGAAGATACACAAAAAAGTATAAACAAATGTGTTTAACAATCTATTTTATGGGGCCAAAGTGACACCGCTATTTTGTCTTCCGGGTGGGAGGACTGACAAACGTTATGCAGATGAAAATTTTGCCGGGCTTCAATGACTCTACATTAGAGGCTTTGAAAATCAAATCCAGCACATTTACAGATCAAGAGAAATGTTTTCTATGTGTAGATGAAATGTCTCTAAAAGCCCATCTTTATTACAACATTTCAGCAGATGAAATTATAGGTCTTGAGGATATAGATACGCGGAAAACCAAAACATTAAATCCAGCATTAAATGCAACTGTTAAGTCTACTGAGAGGTGTATGTGGTGACTGGAAGCAACCATTAAGTTACCATTATGTTCATACCTCGTGCTGTGCAGGTACCTTGAAAGTAATAGTGGGAGCATGTGTACGTCGTCATAGCAAAATAAATACAGCAGTGAATCTCCCCGTGGGCGGGAAAGTTATCGGAGCGCAGGTGGCAAGCTTTCTTGTTGGACTAACTAGCATCATTTAACTGCCGCCAGTGTTCCGAGTTTGTGTTGAGAAAGTGAGGTAATCTGTAGATATATGTGGTGATTTTTTTCAGGTGCCTTATTTTACTGTTGGTCGTGGATTTTCTACTGTGTTTGTGGTGTATGTTTTAGGATCTTTTTTTTGAGAATGCAACGAACCTCGCTGGACAAACAATCAAAAAACTGTAATTTAAGTTTCTTTAGGTTTCCAAAGGATATTCATCGATAAGTAAACAAATCTATATTGAAAATCACTATAAAGTAAAATTAATGAAAAAAAACAACATTCTAGATAATTTTGGGAGGTTATAAGTTAGTTTACAAACTGGAAAAATAATAGTAATTATAGGTATTAAAAAACAGAATCGTTTGACAAATTTTCTGTAGTTCAAAACATAAGTAATGTTTTGCAAGAAACTTAGTAACTACCCAGTACGTGATCCAGTTTGAACACTATTTGCATCCAAATTTTAAAACATAGAAATACCTCATATGTATGTTTACTTGGAACGTATAATATTCTCTTTTTTTAATGCTAGAATATGGGCCATTGTTTGTGGTAGAGAAGATTTGCTGGAAAAGGACGATCTGTACACCAGTTATAGATTATGTGGTGTACACTTTGAAAATCATGTTTCTAAATGACTTGAGAAATAGATTACACGAAAATGTCACTCCCACGTTATTTTATCATTTGGAAGGTTCTTCATCTTCACATCAAGGGCAATCTACAGATGAAATAGAAAAGGGTTTTTCTTCAAGCACTTCGATGTTTCAAACAGCGGATTGTAAATTTTAAACGTTAATAAAAACATAACAAGATAAAATGTTTCAAATGTTGGCAAGTAACTATTAACGGTGTTCTTGGCCTTTGGGACATTTTGAAAAGTAACGGACTTAAGTTTCTGTACACTCGAAGAGTTAATCAAGATAGTTTGGAAAACTTTTTTGGAAGTATTAGGCAGCAGCCAGGAAATTGTATTAATCCAACTCCTATTCAATTCACACAGTTTTAAAAAGCTTTTATGTTTAAATTTATTACATTCAGGTAGTGAAAATTGTGAAGAAGGTAATAGCCAGATTTTGTTAAAAATTGCAGATATTCCACAGGAAAAATATGTGGTAGAAAACATGCCTATTGAAAAAATGCCCGTTATTGATACATATTATAGAAATATGGATACATTAGAAAAAATTTTTTTTAAGATATGTTTGCGGATATGTAATTAAAAATTGTTTAAAAATTCACTCTTGTGATATCTGCATTTCTTATGCAAATTCAGATGAGGATTTAGATGATACATCTTTATTCTGTTACTTTAAAGTACCTATATAATAATGACAGTGATACTTTTGGCAGTTTAAAAATGCCTCTTGACAATTTTGTTTATTACATTACAAATTTGGAAATGATTTTCCAAAATAGTTTTGAAACTATTATTAATGACAATTTCTTGCAATCTTTTATAAGTTCTTGTAATAATATAATATTTATTCATCCCTGCACAAATTTCCCATATAGTTATACAGTGCAATTGTATCCCTTACGCTCCCCAATAACACAATTGTGACTTCCCTATTTTCTCATGTTATAAGGATCAAAATGTGATTTTACTGGATTGAGAACTGTACATGATTGTGAAGAACGCATTTAATGACTACCCGTCCGCAAACCGGCTGTTTTTCTTGTATTGCAGTTGTGTTGTGACCCTGAAAGTGAACGTTTGTTTTCGGCAATTGCTCGCGCGTTTAAGTAATTAATTATTTTTAAATTATGTGAAAATGTTGAGGTAATTATATTTAAATTGCTGCAATAGATAACAAATAAGTATACTATATTTGTAGATTGCAATTGTCTTACAATTTGTTGCTTCTAAGAACGATTTTGTAACGTATGTCACAATTGTGAGCCACGGGAGTCAACGTGGTTCGTTTGCAATTCTTGTAACTAAATAAAATATTTAATTACAGGAAGAAAGAATGACGTAATTGATCTGGACCGTTTAGCAGATGATCAGGAGGCATTATTTCAGCTTTTAGACGAATTGGGGTCGGATTTTGGGTCCGAAGCAGAAGAGGAGGAGTTTAATTTCCTGAAGAGCCACCGACCGAGAGACCGGATGAAATCGATAATTCCTCGGAGTCTGAAGATGATCTACCTCTAATACATTTACAGAAGTTGCGGTGGAAGCGTGGAAACTTCAGAAGCAAAGATTTTCCTGTAAAAGATTTTACTCCGTCTAATGTGAAAACTCCAAACGAATATTTTGCTAAATATTTGGATGATGATTTTTTTCAGTCCGCTGCATATTTCACGTCTCAATATTTCTTGCAGAAAAATGCAAAAGAAACGAATTTTACCCCCCAAGAAATAAAGAAATTTTTTGGAATGAATGCTTTGATGGGATGTATTCATCTTCCACGAATACATATGTATTGGAATGAAAAATTTAAATTCGCATTGATGGACGGCATTATGACGCGACAAAGATTTTACATGATACGTGTAAATTTACATGTTCTGGACAATCTTCGCGTACCAGACGATGAACAAAAGAAGAACAAATTGTGGAAAATACAGCCTGTAATCGATCTTATGCGAAATCGCTGCAGAGCCATTGAGAGAAGACAGCCTTTTCCATTGACGAACAAATGATTCCATTTTAGGCAGATGTCCGGTTCGACAATTTGTAAAGAACAAGCCAAGACCGGTGGGGCTTAAGAATTTTGTTGTTACTACATCGGATGGACTGGTATTGGATTTCGAAATCTACCAGGGTAATACCACTCCACTAAAAAATAGAGAGCTGGGATTAGGCCCGTCAGTAATTTTGCGCTTGGTAGAAACATTACCTGAAAATAGTTACTTATATTTTGACAGATATTTCTCCACAGTTGCTTTGATGGACAAATTAATGTCTTTAAAGATAGATGCAACTGCTACTATTATGTCCAACAGGGTGAAAGGCTTCGAGTTCAAGAAAGATAATGCCATGAATCGGGGAGAGTCAGAAGTGGTCGTCAGAACGGATGATAAACTTTGTATTACAAAATGGAAAGACAATAAATCTGTATTGATGATATCCACAGCTTTTGGAAGAGAGCCTGAAACTGAGGTAGGCAGATGGAATAAAACAGAGAAAAAACGCTCAGGCATATCATGCCCTGCTGTTGTTAAATCTTACAACGAACACATGGGAGGTGTAGATGTGTGGGACCAAATGATGGAGTACTATCGTTCCTTTTTTCGAACCCGAAAGTGGACGGTCAAAGCTATATTACATTTATTTGATTTGGCAATAGTAAACAGCTGGATGGAGTACCAAAAGCTTCGAGGCAAAGAAATTATGGATCTTCTAGAGTTCAGGCTTAGTCTTGGAGAGTTTTTGGTTGCAGGTACAAAAAAGCGTGTTTTGGACGAAACCGATGAAGAAGAAAATATAGAAGATGAAAACATCAATCAGGGAAATGAAAGAAAAAAGAGAAGAGTACCTTCAAATCTTCCCTGTGTGGACAAACGCTTTGACGGTTTTGAACATTGGCCAAACAATGAAGAAATGAAGAATCCGGTTAAATGCAGGTTAGAAGGGTGCGAAAGTCGTTCAAGAATCCGATGCATTAAATGCAACGTGTTTCTTTGTTTATCCAAAAACAAAAACTGTTTTACTTCATTCCATACAAAGTAATAAAAAAATTTCACAATTGTGTTTTTATATGTTCACTCCCAAGAGCCATAATTGTGAACCCCCTAATAAAACAAAAAAACACTTTTGAATTTTTTTTTACAAAATTTACGTGGCCTATTTACGTAATTTATCGGTGTAAAATAAATATGTACTGTAAATTGAAATTTTTTATCTCGGTACTGTAAGGGGTATGGTAGATTAAGGTTGTTTTATACACTCAAATATGTAAATAGAAATTTTAAAATGACAAATAGAGGCCGAAAGTTAATTATATGGAGAAATAATTAGGTTTTACTTCTATAAATTTAATTTTAAAATTATGTTTATGGATTTCAAGTTACTAAGTGACTCCTAGACTCCTACTTTTTAGCGTTTATTGATTCGAGTCCTAAATATATTTTATAATAAAATCTAAACCATTCCAGGATAATTTATAGTTTTTCATTACACCCCAGGATTAAAATATGCCAAGGCATTATTATTATTACCATTATTCTGAGAAGGGAATATTAGTTACAACATGTGCTTTTATAAGTGCATCTGGTAACACTATTCCACCAGTCATGGACTTTCCACGAGTGTACTTCAAGGACCATATGCTTGTAAGTGCCCCATTTGGTACTTTAGGATTAGCCCAACCTAGTGGCTGGATGACAGGGTCTCTGTTTGTTGAAGTTATGAAACATTTTATTCAACATACTAGTAGTTCCTTGGAAAACCCTTCATTGTTAATTTTTGACAATCACGAGAGCCATCTCTCACTTGAGGCTATCAAGCTTGCCAAAAGTTCTGTTGTTGAAATATTAACACTGCCACCACACTCAAGTAATAAATTGCAGCCTCTTGACGTGGGAGTATTTGGACCCTTCCAAGCTTACTATCGTTTTGTTCATGATTCTTGGATGACCCGCAGTCCTGGGAAAACGTTCTCCATTTATAACGTTGCAGAGTGTGTAGGAATAGCGCATGCCAAAGCTATGACTCCAGAAAATATCCATGCAGCGTTTAAAAAAGTAGGGATTTGTCCATATGATGGACATGTTTTTACAGAAGTCGACTTTTTACCTAGTAAAGTTACAGATCGTCCTGATCCTTCAAAAGAAAGTTGTTCGCCGACAGATGTGGTATCACCTCAGTCATTGGTGGCACTTGATTCAAATCAACAAGCATCAACAAGCGCTTTCATTGCGCCACAAGAATTCAAAGGTTTTCCTAAAGCTGGAAAGCGTAAAGGAAATAGAAAAGTTAGAAAGAAAGGTAAATGCTTCACACCCACAAGCACTCCTGAACCTAAGATTCTGGAGGAATCCAGAACTACCAATCCACCAGCAAATGTTGTTAAGAAAGTAAAACGAACTGTTTTTGAAGCATCTAGCCCTAAAAAATGTTCAAAAATTCAAACATTTGATTCTGAATCCGACCAAGAAAACACAAATGAAGAAACCTGCCCAAAATTTGAAGAATTTATTGACCAGGAACCTCGAAAGGGGGATTATGTGCTCGTTGAGTTCATGAAAGGCGTTTTTTATATTGGTCAAATTCTAACAGAGGAAAATAGCGACAAAGAAGTGGAAATTTTCTTTTTACGAAAATCTATAAAAACAAAAGGATTTGTCACACCCCAAGCAATTGACGTTTGCTTAATTAACAATAGTCAGATCATTATGGTTTTACCCAGGCCAACACCGCTTGGTAGTACAAAACGGCAACAGTCAGCTCTGTGCTTTAATATAGATCTTACAATGTATAATATATGATAATATAAATTAGAAAATATTCTGTAGTATGAATAAAATATATTTTTATGATTCTAACACATCTCGTTTTACTTGACCCTTTTAAGCAATAAAACCATATGTTTCATTCTTCCCCAAGTTCTGTCTCATTGTTCCCTCGGCTGGGGGAACAATAAGACATTTATCAATTTAAAAATATATATATCTGTTTTCAGTTGCTAGAAGTGTAATATTAAACAAAATTACGGTTTTTTTAATGTTTGAATAAAATGTCATCCACACGAATAAAATAACATGAAATTACTAATTGAATAATTCTTCAGAAATGAGTTAAAAGAAAAGTGTCTTATTGTTACCCGGTCTCCCCTACACCTAATATTAAAATTGAAGTTTGTGATTGACATTAAAAATAGGTTTTGTGTGCTGTAAATAATCATGTTAATTGTTTAAACTTTGCATGGTGGTCTAGCTAAATTATTTGTTTCAGTCGAGTACATGACGTTAAATAAAAATCTGCGCATGTATACTAGTAATTTATTACAATGACGTCTATGAACTGGACATCTTAAAGTTGTTTGTTTGTTTTATTCGTACTTCATTATATACTTTATGTTTTAATTTTTGTAAATGCATGTATCCGTGTTACTTGAAAATATTTACTATTGTAATTGAAAACTTTGTATCAATAAATAAAAAATAAAGTATTTTATTTACTGATGTAGCTAATTTAGAATATAAAAAACTTTTGAAATATATGCCATTTTAACGATATAAGAAATATTCAGTCAAGTTATATTAAATACTGCTTTTGCCTGTTTTAAAAATTAACAAAATAACTCAATGAAGTGATGAGATAAATTATGAGATGTATAACATCTTTCTAGTGTTTCACAGTGAAAATAGAAGATAAATTTAAAAATGTTCATGTAAAAAAAAAACATCCTACAATAGAGGTAGTGAATCACTTGCTCCTGAATTTAAATTTAATGCCAAGAAAGCAATTTGTAGGTAATAGAAATTTACGTTTTTATGTTACATATTACTTATATCTTTACCTACCCAGCACCCCTATTTGCTCTAATATCCTGTATTATAGTTTCATTATTACTCGCAATTGCGCAACAATTTTTCACTACAAAACACCTACTTATAGTCTCTATTAACACTACCAAAAGAAAACCATGCAAAAATTTAGATGTAGTCAAACTGCAAAATTACCGGTAGTTTTTACAATTTTATTCAAAGACGTCTCTATTCAGGTATATTAAATTAGCGAGTCCGGTCCTGGCGGTTTGTCCAGCAAGATGGCGGACACCAAGACAAAAGATCAAAGGTGCCACCTGAGAGATTCACTGCTGTATTTTATCTATGCTGTGACGTCGCTGCGAACAAATAGATCTGCATGTGGTTAGTATTGTGTCCAAAATGGCTCAAATAATATTGTCCTTAGCAAGAAATTAGGTGTAACAGCTGAAAAACCATCATATTTCTATGTAGATGATGACCTCATTACATTTATTTTTGATGTATCCCATCTCGAAAAATCTGTAAGAAACAATTTTCAGAAACATATTTTTGCATCATCTGTTAGATTTTTATAACAAAAATAAACTGTTGCATAATATATTAGTCCATAAACTCACAAACGGTCATATACACCCATCTATACCCAGAAAAAATTAAGGTACACAAGTATTAAGTAATACTACTGCCTCGGTTTTATATACCTATATCACTTGTAACTCCTTGCCGCTTGAAGGTTTAGCAACAGCTGAGTTTATTGAAAATATGGACAAATTGTGACATTTTTAACTCGAGTAGTTTCTTTTTTAAATATGAAAGTGTTAAACAACCATGGTGAAAGTGTAACAAACGTAATAAAATTTATTAACGGGTAACAAATAACCATCAATGGTGTAGCTACTTATTCTATGGCGTTTTAAAATTTAAGGGGCATGACTATTTATTAAGAAGACGGATAAATCAAGATGCTTTAGAAAACTTTTTGGATCAGTCAGACAGCAAGGTGGCAATTGTGTCCATAACACCAAGCTCGATACGCTGGAGAACTGATTAGCTCTACTTCAATAATGCAGATGGAACCATCTAATACAGATAAATCACGAGTAGTTTTGAAAGATCAGAGTTAAAAATTTATTGATTTGGAAAATACTCTTTAAGATACATTGCTGGATATGTACTTAAATGAAAAAATGCTTAGAAAAGCATTCATGTGTCATATGTTTATTATATGCCAACACTCATACAGATCTTGATGAAACTACTTTCTTTTGTCACTTTAACGTCTATGACAATCAATCTTATATGTTTGGGATTTGTGTATGGCAAGCGATGAATTTTTTAATAACTTAACAGTTACGGAAACTTATTTTGAAAATAATTTAACAAATTTTGCCAACAAAGATAATATTGTCAAATCATATGTATCTCACTTTTTAACTATCAACTTCAAGCATCCGTTTCTTCTTTTCCCATGATGTATTTTATTAATTTATATGCTAGAATGAGGCTATTTTATACATTAAAATTAATAAACAGAAATTTTACTAAAAATTTTTTAAAGTTACCAATGAAAAAAGTGTCTGGGGATATATAGGGAATAAATTATTTAGACATGAAATTCAATTATTTTATTAAATTTCTAAATTAGTTTTTAGTCAAATTTTGTATAATATACTTTTATTATATTTTGTAAATCTCCAAATAAATAGTAATATGCGTTTATTAATTCCATTTCCTATCTTCCTTAAAATTTTAAATTAGTTTTACCGAGTTCTTACAAAAAAATACTTCTCTTTATTGTGTCTACATGACAGGATATTCTGCTGCGCTTTAATAGTATGGAACGTCAAAAGAATGTTAAAAATGTTTACAATTTGTGTCAAATGTTACAGGACCGGAAATTAGCAGTGCTTTGCAGGTTTATCTTAATATTTTTGGAACTACAAAAAAAATTATTTCTGATCGAGGCACTAATTTTACCGATAAAACAGTCAAAAACCTATTGTCAAGCTTAGGAACTGTACAACACCTAATAGAAAAAAGTGCTCAACGCGGTAATGGGCAGGTAGAACATTGTTTCCACAGTTCTAAATTTATTAAGAACAGAAATTAACAAGTCAGAATGGTTGAGCAGTATCCTAAATTGCAAATGACCTTGAATACCACAGTTCATAAAACTACGGGGTTTACACCTTTGTATCTTTTAACCGGACAAGAGAAGTCTTGTTGACATTAATGCTTTAATTGATTTTGCTGCCAATCATATCTAACGGTAGTTTGGGAAAAAAATCGTGGCCACAGATTTGAACGAATTCAATAGAGAGCGGGAGTATTCCAAACAATTATTTGGCAAGACTTAAAGAATTAACAAAACGATAGAAGTAGGAGATCTTGTATTCCATCCCTCTGGACACTCGCATCAGTCTAAACTAAAGCGTAAATATGAAGGTCTGTTTGAAGTATTGTAGACACTACCGAATGACCAACTACAGCTTAAGAAATTGATGACCAACCGGAAGAGAATCGTTGCAAAGGATATGGTCAGGATCTTGCCAGGAGAATTTTCGGAATGACCGATTATTTGTCTTGGTGAGTGTTCTATAGTTTGGTAAAATGGCTCGTGTGAGCATTTGTGAGCATTCGTTGTTTGTTGTGTGAGACCTGGGGATCGTCCTGTATTATTTAGTTATTTCCATGTATTAAAATAACGAAATCCAAATTCAGGTACTATTATTTTCTCCTAATCTATTAGTATAAACTTATTTTAGATTGAAGTGTATAAACGAACGACTGCAAACATTACTCAAGAAAAAAAATAATAAATTGTTTTCATCAAGTGTGCCATAATTTTATTTCATCCTTGCTGACTGATAGTGATACCTTTGATTTTGGACTATACTTTCAAGAACATTAAAAAAATATTCAGAAATGCGCTTATTGCTAGCGTCTACAATGTGGTGTTAATACTATATACATGCAAGTAGAACGCATGCATCGACCCTTAAAATATATTTACTTGAATTGAAAAGATGTAAAGAGATTAAATTAAAGCATTCACGTTTTAATGAAATTTGTACGTGCCCAATTATTTGAAAGAATATTTGTTAACAATAAAGGTAAAATACTGATTTTTCAGTATATCTACTGATATGTATGGAAAATCTACCGAATTATTAAAATTCAGTGTAATTTCTTTTTTTTTATTTGAAATTTCTAGTCACATATTTTATTGGGACTATGAAGTCGTATATTACAATTTGGCAACCAAGCACCAAGCCTAATAAGACCATTGACCTTCATACTATACTATGGTTATGGTATGGTATAGAATTCAGTGAACTAGAACTAGACTGATCGGCTTTATGACTTATGACAGATGACAGCGTAGGGACTAGACAGTAGGTTAGTAGGTATTTGTGAATCTATGTTTGTTATATTATATACAAATACATAATTACAATCACTCATTTATCTATTACGATATTTTGGTTTTAGTTCTTGCGACGTAAGCAACGAAGACGACAGAGATCCTTCTACGAAGAAGAAAATGAAAAAGAAAAAATGAATAAAATATAAAAAACAATGGGAGCAACAAGAAGAGCTTAAAAGTTGGCTAACCAGTGATAAGATTGAAAACTCGGCTTTCTGGTAGGATTTGTAATAAATTCATATCAATTAAATCAACAAGGCGGTTGGCACTTATTCGTCACAGGGGCAGTGCACTTCATCAGCAGTTGTCAAAATCTACTAAATGACAACCGACCCTAACACAGAAAAAATGTGATATGTGGCAGCTTTTATATGTGAACATAACCTATCTATATAATAAACGGTTTGGCTTTAATAACCAAATTTTAATCCAAATGGCTTTAATCGATCCTTCAACAATTCATAATAAAAGACCACCCAGCATTATACCTTTAGCAAGGTACTCTCCAAATTTAGTTAAGGAAGAGGATTTACAACAAACAATGAGTGTAGGTTACTTAAGAATTCACCCGTTTTAAGCGATACATCCCAAATCAGCATAACTGCTGAAGAATTCTGGGGAAGCGTTAGCCTGCTTTGTCATGGGGATGATTCTTTAATCTTTAATGTAAGGCTATATTTGCCTATATCTCTGCCTAGCCACTAAGGCTATACATATTGAATTAGTTTCCGACTTGAGTACCGACTGTTTTTTAATAGCATGCTTAAAGAGATTTGTCGCCAGAAGAGGCAAACCGGTTACAATCCTATCAGACAACAGGAAAAATTTTGTAAGGACTAATTGAAAATTACAAGAACTTTATACATTTTTCAAACAGAACGGTGACAAAATTATAAATTCAATATATTGAGTGGAAATTCATTCCACCGCACGGTCTCCTAATTTCGGAGGTATTTATGAGACGGGAATTAAAGGTACGAAATTCCATATGAAAAGGGTCTTTGGTAACGCTCATCTCACGTACGAAGACTCTATTCTTAACTCTCGTCCTTTGTGCCCACTCACTACTAATCCAGATGATCCAAGTCCACTGACACCAACTCATTTCTTGTTTGAAGATCGCTGATATCAAAACCAGACCTAGATCTAAAGGGACTACCAGAAGGTTATTTGAACAGGTACAAGAGAGAGATTGCAACAATTATTTGCAACACTTCTGGTCCCAATGGATACATCGGGGAGCCGTGTTAAATGACAACATTTCGAGGCATTGTTAAGTATCGGTTCTTTAGTCATCGTTAAACAAGAAAACACACCATTAAAAAAGAATCTAGGGCAAGTAATTCAACTTCACCCAGGAGCAGATGGTGTTGTGCGGGTTGTGAGTTTAAGGTTAAACCACAGCATAAGGGAACCAACAAACGGACTCGGGCAAATAGTTTCAGACGCGGAGATATACCGCGCACCTTTCTCGACATATAGAGCACCATTTTATTGTTAGTATAATCGAGCGTTTGTTGGAAATGACGTACGTTGGAAACGTATTCAGTATTGTATTGTTTGTATTCGCGAAAATGCCTTTTGTGACGCGTTGTGCAGCCAAATGGTGTATGAATACATCGGAAACTTGCATCTATAACTTTTTTAAATTTCCTGATGTAGATGCCGGGTGAGTAGCTATAAAGAGGCATATACCGAAGAGGGGTGAATCGCGCAACTTAAAGGCGAATAGAAACAAAATTGAATACTAAAAGAAAAAATTCCTTATGCTGTCAATTTGCAACTTAAAGGCACGGAGTCGGGTCCATAGACACTACCGGTATATAGCAAGCTATGCGCAGATACGGTTTTGAATTTGCCAAGCGGCGACCTGTTATACTGTCGTTTCAGTCAGCTGTTCGAATTTTGTGGGTTTTCCAACTGGCAAAACTTTGGTTCGTGAAGTACGAGAAAAACAGGTGAGAGCCTTCAACTCTTCTCCAAATATGCGTATGTGTGTCCATTTAATAAATTTATATTGAGATTTGCGATGTTATTCCTTTTTTTTTGCAATGCTTATTACTAACTTTAACCTCACTTTTTTGTTAGACACGGGGTGAATAAAAACAGGTGTTTCTATTCACCCCATTGTTTCTAGTCACCTTAACTTGAATGAGTTTTTTTGTCCGCCGCCCTAAATGACATAAGACTATATATGTCCTACAGAGACGCAAGCAAAAAACACAAAATTCAGTACTCAGTTTTGTATAGACGGAGTAAAAAACCTAATATGAAACAACAGGGTGGACAAACTGTTCTAACAGATGGTTCTAACACTGTTCTAATAGATGAAGAAGAACAATTACATAATAGTGAACCAGCTAGTCGCATGTTCAGAGTGGGGATATCCAATGGACCATTATGGGTTAAGAATGATAGTGAAATCCTATCTTGATAGAAGAGGAAAAAGAATAAAAAAGTTTAAAAATAACATGCAGGGATACGAATTTGACTACCACTTCATGAAGCGTCATAAAGATTCATTACGGACTAGAATATGCCAAAATATCAAGACGTCACGTGCGGAAGTTTCACCTGATGTTATAAATGATTATTTTGATCATTTGCAAGACGTCTTTAAGAGATGTTCCTCCGAGCAATATATTTAACTACAACGAGACAAATATATCGGACGATTCAGGTCGTATAAAGGTTATCTCAAAACGGGGCTGCCGTTACCCAGAAAGGGTTTGTAATTTTTCGTATGAAACTCTGTAAAATGAATGTTTATAAATAAGAAACGAGCTGTCAATTTTTTAGATGTGTCTGTTTTATGTAACCCTTTTATGTTGGTTGGAAATAAAGAATTGTAAAAAACACGGTCCTTCGAACTTTCTAACCCCACCAAGAAGTCAATGTGAGGAGAATCCCCATATTTGTTGGTCCTTCGAGCCGGATATTTTATTTGATTTGTTTCGACAAGAATGCGTCAAGCGTAAACAATATGCCAATGTGCGTTGTAGACGAGAGAAATCAGACAAAATATCCGGCTCGAAGGACCAACAAAAGTGGGGATTCTCCTCACATTGACTTCTAAGTGGGGTTAGAAAGTGAAAAGAAGTGTGAAAGAAAAATTAGAGTTTGCAGTTAACGTTCTGATATCGTTTAACCAATATTCATAATTATTGTTTATTGTTATAAACGGATCCTATCACCGAAAAAACTTTTAATAAGTCAGCTAAATTAAGATTAGCTGTTACTTCAAAAAAGGTAGTTTGCACTTGTAAAATGGCAGAGGCAACTACTTATTGGCACGATATAGTCAATGTTCTCATTCTGATCCTGAGATAGAGAAATGGCTAGAAGACCTAGTAGAATTGAATGGCATAAAGTCAGTGAGTTTAGAAGACCAGAAAAATTTAAAAGAAATATTAGCTTATCAAGGTTTTGATGCTAAAAGAATAATCTCAATGTTAAAATCAAATTATGATGAATGTATGGAAACTACTAAAAATAATTTAATAACATTTACTTTTAAAGTTCCCTCTACTGATGGAGAAAAAGATATTTTAATTACTAATCATGAAAGATTATATAAAGACATCAAATTTCTTAATACATTATTTTCAATTAGAGAAAATAATATAACAAAAATCAATGATAAGAGTTATCCTGAATTACATGATGTAATTGAAATGTATAAAGAAAAACTCTGTGTGAATACTGATATTCATCCTCCAAATACTCCTTTATCACTTTATCACTATATTATTATATATTTATCACTATATTGATAACTCTTCCTAGAATTTGTGCTGGATTTCCAACAGTAACTAGTTTATTGTACAATGATGGTGTTGGTCAATTAATGGTAAGTATGTCTGATCTAGGAATTGTTGGTGATATATCAAATGCTATATTGACACCATTATTCACAGCATGTTTACCAAGACAGTTAACGAAACAAGGTGATAATAATGCTAATTTATTATTTTTTATTGTTCATATAATTATTGATGATGTGATTCATAGAAAAGAAAAGAGTTTTCACTAGACCTATAACAAAAATCTGTCCTCTACCCTATCAAAATGATCATTAAAAAAAACTGCTCTCTCTTGCTAAATTTCTCTTTTTCAATTTGTACAATCCTCAATTTTCTGCTCTTGTTGAAGTTCACTACTTCAAGGCGGGGAGAATTCCTGTATTAAAAAAGTTACCAGGAAAAAATATCTGATTGGAGACAACCTATCCGGCCACTTTTCTGCAAATACAGTGAGGACTTGTTAAGAACAACATTTCATTCATTTTTCTGCCAGCCAATTCGACCCATCTCACACAACCCCATGATGTTGCTTTTTTTCGACCGTTGAAGGGAGCATGACGGATAATTCTTCAAGATTGGAAAATGAACGAGGGAAGAAAGTCGTCCGGTATCCCTAAAGATAGATTTCCTCACTCATCATCATACCAAGTTTGCAACATTCTTGTAAAATGATGAAACCCTTCATTGATGCTGAATTAATAAAGGAGTGTTCGTTTCAAAATTTCTCAAATAGTAAACAAACAATGGCAGAACTAAAAAAGCTTACGCTTTCTCAATCACCACCGCGTTGAAGATATTTCAAAACTCATGTCCCAGGAACTAATTAACAAACTGAAAAATTGCAAATACTTCAGTCCTGCGTGTGATTCCAGTACGTTAAAACAACAATGGAAAAATGCAATTGGAAAATGGTTAAATAGACCGGAAAACATCAATTCATCCGTAACAACATTAAATTTTTGCAACTTGTTCCAAGATACGTTAAAAGCTAACAACATAGCTCCGCATATCATAAATAGATTTCGGAAATGCGGCTATTTCCATTAAATCCTGATAGCGTTGATTTTACAAAATATGTGAAAAACGCACTGGAAAATCAATGGACAAATTCTGTTGAATTAAAAGGTATTGCCTCTGAAGAAGCCAATTTGACAGCTAGTGATTTGGAAATTTCAATAAGTTATTAAAAAAATAGAACCCCAGTAGTATTCTTATGGACCTAACGTTGAGGTAATTTACAAATAAATAAATAAACTGAAGGAACGGCAAGATATTGAAATTGGTAGTATTCTTCCTTTGGACAATGTGACAATTTTCCCTGTACAAAATATAGTAATAGAGAACAATTTAAATATGCTGGAAGAAATGGTAACAGGTCGCAGAATTTGTTAGATGATTAATAATGTCAATGCGAAAGCAGACCAGAAGCCGGAATTTTCAAAATTTCAAATTGAGCTATAAAATCTGTTCCACAAAATTTAATTTCAATTCTGGAGCTCAAAATATGCAGTGACATATTAATACATAAATCTTATTTTATTAACAGTAGTGAAAAGTCTGGAACTTTAAGTGGCCGAAAACAAGCAAAGTCACCTTAGATGTTTTGTATAAAATTGAAATACATTAAAATATAAATGTAATGTTTAACATTGATTGATTGATTCAATAAGAATATATAAATTTACCCTGATTAAAATTACCTTGATCTTGAAAGTGTGTATCTATCTTATCCTATTGTGCTGTGCGCTACATCAACTCCAAGAGCTGACAGCGAAGTTGAGAGGATAATACTTTCTGCCTTGACGGCTTCAACTGACGACGAAAATCGTTGGGACGAGGTTGTAATTCAAGTAAAGTAAGGAATTAATTCAACGGTTAATTCTACCACTAGAAACTTTCCATACGAGATCAGTACACTCGAAAATAGGGGGGTTGAAAATTTTTGTGACGATTTGGGCATTTTTTGCTATAATAAATGATTACCTTATTAGCCACAAAATGTCAAATAGGAACGTCACCATATAATGCATCCATTAAAACTACAAACCTGGAAAAAGAAGCCAATAATAACGATGTGGAATTGTCAGTCAGAAGTGAATGTGTATAAAATCGGAAAATGAGGGAGTGAGGTAAGGGAGTACTGCACAATTTATATAATTTGGTGCATAAATACAGGGTGAGTCAGTTTTTTGTGGTAGATGTGTAAAAGGTAATAGAGATTCATTTTTTAATAAGAAAAGTTCTTGTAAACGTAGCTCTTAAAACGCCTCATTTGTGAGACATAGGGCGTTGAAAATAAACTTTTTTAAGAATTTTTTTTTAATATCTTTAAAAGACTTACTTTGAAGGCAAAACATATCATTGTGCGTTAACTGAAGAATCATATCATCTTAATTTTTGGTCAGATTTTACAACAAATGAGGGATTGGCAATTAATTGACAAAAATAGTGGACAAAACGTTACCGACCAATATTCGTTCAATAAAAGTCGACAGATAACTATTAAATCAGTTATATTTTTGTGGAATCCGCTGAAAAATATTGACGGTTTTAACTTTCTTTGTTTGAAAACTTTAAATCAAGATAATATTGAAAATTTGTTTGGAATTATTCCACAACATGGTATTTGCAATAATAATCCTACATGTCATCAGTTTATGCTACTTTAAAAACAACTATATTAAATAATTTCAGTTCTCCAAATAAATAAAATTCTAATTGCTTAGTCACAATTGCACTCCCCTTGCAGATGTAAAGACACCGTAATTTGACAGCGACTTATTCTACTCGCAAAACCATAAGATGGTACAAAAGAGTAATGTTGTATAGAAATAGAATCAAATAACTAGTAATATATTGACTATATATTATCTTACGCCGTTTTGTGTTTGTAATTAAAATTAATGAAGAACTATTAATCAATATAATTCGTGATTATCCACATCTTTATTTGTTGAGTGATAGAAATTATCATGAAATTATCAACAAATGAAAGAAAATGCGAATCAGTGTTAGAGTATGCAAGACAATGTTTATCAATATTTTATGCATTGGGCAGCATCTAAAAAGGATAAGCCTTTTGTTGATAATGAAGAAAGCAAGAGAAAAAGTATAAGATTAGAGAATGAAAAAAGTTGCCTTAAAGATTTTTTCGACACATCGACAAAGATGAAGTCCCGTTATTGTGGGGCATCCTCCACTAAACTATATTTGGAACAAATCTGGACTTCCAAGCATTCTCTTTATCAGGAATATGTAAAAAATTATAACAAAAAATACTGCACCATTGTCTATAAAAATCATTCACGACGCATTCCTTGAAAACAATTTAAGTCTTTTCAGTTCAAAAACAGACCAATGCAACCTTTGTGTTAGCTTTAAGGCTGGTAATACATCAGAAAATAAATATAATGAAGATATAACCAGAAAAAATTAAGCTCGGATGGAGAAAAATGAAGATAAGGAGAAATCGAAGCTTGAGATTTTGATTTCTCGCCAAAAGATTTGGTCAATCCTCTTTTACTCGGATAAGATACGCAGACGTGCAAAAGAAGCTCCAAGCGGCACCCATATTTGGGGCCCTGGGTGTAAACCAGCAACTGGCCCACCCTGGGACCACTACAAGAGCACTTAGCAAGGACGGATATAATGCTTTTGCTATAGCAATAAGAAAGCTGGAGGGAAAACATCCTGGTTTGCGACCAGACATACAGGAACTGTTTTTAGGTCCAGAGGCCGCGTTCAAATCTCTATCAGACGATATCCTACAGTGTACGCATGGACAGGGCAGAAGCGATTGAACAGCGAAGGAAATGCTTCAAACCCTATAATGCATATGTGGCTTTCCTTTTGGAATGGATCACTCAGCGTCTCATCATTTCTCGGAGGAGCCTCATCTTCTCAAACAACATGGGTTATTTTTTTGGGCCTTCCCCTCTGTCCGAGGTCAGACACTAGCAATCCAACAATCACGCTGGTCACCTGCAAGCCGGCACCTCCTGCTTCAGAGCCACCTTTAAAGCGACGATGTAAGGAGGTACAGATAAACGACCCACGAAAGCAGCACCTAAATGTAAGCAGTCAGATAGTGGTGATCGGGGCGGATCTCGCAAAAGAGCCTCCACTTACAGCAAAGCAAGAAAGCAATAGCAGTTCAACTTTCAGAGGTGACCAGTTGATAAAGTTCACGGGGGTGTGGGAGAAGTTAGGAGCTCTCAAGGGGATCTTAAATATAGTAAAGGAATATTCAATCTCATTTATATTAATTAAAGACACCCTTAGTCCCCTTTTCCATAACCAAATCCAGATGCTTTTCCACGCCCGGGATGAAGGAACAAATTCAAAGAATGGTAGAACAAGGAATTCTAGCAGCTTCCAATACAGCTACGAGATTCCTCTCCAAGCTATTCCAAGTCCAGAAAGCGGATGAAGAAATCCGGCCGATTTTCAACCTTCGAGAGTTAAACAGATACCTTCAACCCAAAAAGTCTTGCATTTCAAGGTTCCCAGCTTCCTACAAACAGCGGATTATACGGTGAAATTGGATCTAACACAAGCTTACTTCCTATAAAACCTCAACAGCATAAGATTTCTCTCCCTTATCAACGATGGAAGAGTGCTCCAGATGACTTGCTTACTTTTTGGCCTCTCAAGCGCTCCTCTCACCTTTACAAGGTCGTCAAATTGGATAGCAACCCCGGTAAGCTATTCACGACTTCTTTTTGAGAAGGTACTGCAGAAGAACTGGTGACGACGCGCGGTCTACCCAAAGGGGGAAGGGCAGCAGTAGGGACCTGGTGAAACGGGCAAATGGAGAGGGTCGGACCGGCACAAAGGTAGAAATAGAAGGTAATATCATATTTAGTGGTCAAGCTTAGGCACTTTCACTTCTATTTCTTTGTTACCATGTGCTTTTTGATGTTACTATTTATTTTTTGTTTTTGATATATTTTTAGTTTATTTTTCGATATGTGATGTTTTTATCTTTGAAAGTTTTTTTCTGTGGAAAAATCCATTTTGATTTTTTGTTAACAGAAAAGATCCATATGGCATTGTATAAACGTGTGTGAAGTAAGCTTTGTAGTAGTAAGTAGTAAGTAAGAAATGATTGGTAAAAATGTGACACAACGTGAAAGAGATATTAGGGCGGATGACGTTGAGGAAGAAAATAGTGGTGAAAAAGAGGTAAAAATAACCCACAGTCAGGCCATAAATGCAGTAGATACTGTGTTGTGATATTTTGAGCAGCAAAAAGATGATGTCAGCATTTTACTAAATTTAAGAAAAACTATAAAATCAAGCTTGTTTGAAAAAAAAGTGCAAACAAAACTTACAGATTTTTTCACTATAGAATGTCTCGGGTTAGTATGCAGTTTTTAATAACTTTATGTGAATCTTCAGTTAATCAAAGATTAAATAAAGGAAGGCCTCAAGTTCCTGTTAAAATTCAATGCCTTGTTTGTATATGGGTACTAGCAAACCAAGAAAGTTATCGGTAATTTTAGGATGGCGTTATTTTCATATTTATATTTTTTCATATTTTTAGGTCCATAGCAGACAGATTTAACGTCTCTAAAAGAAAAGTTTTTTTTCTGCCTTACTCGAATATGCAAAATAATCAATATGAAAGGAAACTTATTTATTACATGGCCACAAGGGAATGAATTAAATGTTATAAGAGATTTTATGGTATTAGAAACAAGCATATGTCGAGAACTAACTTAGTACTTACCTATTTTACTGTTTTAGAGAAAGAAGTCATTTGCTGGGGTCTTAGGAGCCATAGATGGCTGCCACATTCTTATATGCCCACCCAAAAGAAAATTCATTTGCTTACTTAAATCGAAAAGGTAAACCTTCCATTATCCTTCAAGGAGTATGTGACTCAAATTGTATTTTTACGGATTGTTACATTGGATTTCCAGGATCAGTGCACGATGCACGAGTATTTCATTCTTCACGAATATCTAGGATGTGCAATATAAATGAAAATTTTCCTGAAAATTCGCATTTATTGGGAGACTGCATAATCAACACTTATTAATTCCGTTTCGTGATAATGGGCACTTAAACCAACGGCAANACTATGTGAATCTTCTGTTTATCAAAGATTAAATAAAGGAAGGCCTCAAGTTCCTGTTAAAATTTAATGCCTTGTTTGTATATGGGTACTAGCAAACCGAGAAAGTTATCGGTAATTTTAGAATGGCGTTATCTTCATATTTATATTTTTTCATATTTTTAGGTCCATAGCAGACAGATTTAACGTCTCTAAAAGAACAGTTTTTTTCTGCCTTACTCGAATATGCAAAATAATCAATATGAAAGGAAACTTATTTATTACATGGGCACAAGGGAATGCATTAAATGTTATAAGAGATTTTATGGTATTAGAAACAAGCATATGTCGAGAACTAACTTAGTACTTACCTATTTTACTGTTTTAGAGAAAGAAGTCATTTCCTGAGGTCTTAGGAGCCATAGATGGCTGCCACATTCTTATATGCCCACCTAAAGAAAATTCATTTGCTTACCTAAATCCAAAAGGTAAACCTTCCATTATCCTTCAAGGAGTATGTGACTCAAATTGTATTTTTACGGATTGTTACATTGGATTCCAGGATCAGTGCACGATGCACGGGTATTTCATTCTTCACGAATATCTAGGATGTGCAATATAAATGAAAATTTCCCTGAAAATTCGCATTTATTGGGAGACTTTGCCTACCCTCTAAATCAACACTTATTAACTCCGTTTCATGAGAATGGGCACTTAAACCAATGGCAAGTACACTATAATAAATGTCATGTCAAAGTAAGGTGGAGGCGGCTGAATTACCTTGAACTGCATAACACAGATAATCTTCCATTTGTTATATCAGCAGCTTGTATGTTACATAACTTTTGTATAAGGCAAGGGGAAGATATTCCATTACAAGAAGGAGATAATGGACAACATGAGATTATAATAAACCAACACATTGATGAGATACATTGTGAGAAATAATGGGGAATATTTTGTAATGTAAAAATATTATTTATTTTATTAAAGTTTAAGAAATAAACTTCTTTCTATCAGCAAAAACTTTATTTTATATTTTATTTAATGTACAATAAAATGTCTATGTTTATTGCCACAATATCTATTCAGAAATGAAATGTTAATTAAGAAAAAGAAAAAAAAGCACTTGACTCCTTATTTACTTTTCGCCAGTAACATGATTGACCAGTTTCTCCAGAAGGTTATTGAATTTAACCCGTTCCTTCATTTCCTCTTCATGCTGTTTTTGTGATTGAGCCACAACAGTTTTAAGCAATGCTGTAACGTTATCAGTAGTACACTTTCTTTTCGGTGGTGGTGTTGGACTACTTTGTCCTAAACTCTCTCTTTCGGCTTCAGAAGTATCAGATTGTTCTAGTTGATTAGTTTCTGTGATTTTAATGCCCTCAGAAGTTGTTTTTTCGAGAATACCATTACTCACTATTACTGGAGGAATGACTGCTGGGTTATTATGCATCAATTTATCCATTAAATCAAAATACTGCCAATTTTTCCTATTCGTTCCTGTATGACCATGGTGGTCTTTAATGGATTTATATGTTCTTAACAATCTTTTCCGCTTATTTTGGATGTGGTCAGATGAATATTTGTACGACTGTTGTTGCATATTTTTAGAGATTCTGCAATCAGAAATTATTAGTTGTCAGGATTTATAGGCTGGACTGTATTGAGCATACGCAGCTTGAGAAAAGCATTATAATTTCCAAACTTCACATGCTCAATACGTGTCAGTTAAGAATTACAAGCCTACAAGTCATATTAACACATACTTTAGCCATATATGTCTCTTGATGCTATTTTTCTTCTGGAAATTTTTTTTGTATTCGCGATATTGTTCTATTAAAAATAATACTGCTGCATGCGACCATTCCGTTTTCTCAAGTTGTTCTTCAGTAATGTCTTCTTCGGTCACATTGGTCTCGGGAGCATCTTGTATATTTTGATTATCAGCATCTGTGAAATCAATATTAGGTAACAAATTTATTAGATAACACTAATATCAGTATAATCATAAACGTAATTAAAATATTGACTACTTACTAGTTTCTAAATAAAGAATATTAGGGGAGGGTGGGTAGGAATGGGTCGCAGGAGGAATGGGTATGCCTTATTTAATTTTCCAGAACGAGCCATATTTGGAATGGCTATTGATCAATAGGTGGCGGTACTTGGGAGCTAGAGTTGACGTTTGTTCGAACATCGTTGAAGTAGAGTATCATTTGTTATCGAGACACGTGTGTATTTGGATCGTTAAGGTAAATATTTTCAATTTACTTTAATTTGTAATATTTTCGTTCATATTTAACATTAGTTAGGCAAGTATTTTTTTCTTATAAGGCATGCCCTATCGCCTACTAAATTCCACTACTGAATTATCATTACCTAACCTGAATTTCTCAGTGCACGTGTTTGTTTACTGAAGGATGAACGCAGGAGGATTGTGTCGCTGGCTTGGCGGAGGATTGGGTCGACCCATTCCTCCTAACAATTAGCGACCCATTCCTCCTGCTGATATATATTTATTTTTTTTTCGTTGAGCAGATGCCTAGGATTTGGGTTAAGAAGACAGGACGTGTTCGAAAAAGTTCTGAGGAAATTAAGGCTGCGGTCGAAGAAGTGAACAACGGTTCTTCCATAAAAGAAGTAGCTAGAAACTTCAGCATTCCTTTTTCTACATTACAAAGACATGTTGCTCGTGCAAGAGTGCTTGCAGATAATGAATCATTTGAGTGGAAACCAAATTTGACAGTTCGGCAAATTTTCTCAGCTGAACAAGAGCAGATGATGGCTAACTATTTACAAAAGTGCTCAAGAATGCATTACGGTCTTACCTCAACCGACACCAGGAAATTGGCATATAAATACGCTAAGGCTCTTAATCTCAACATTCCTAATAAATGGGACGAAGAGGAAAAGGCAGGACGAGAGTGGCTATTTGGATTCCTCAGAAGAAATCCTAATCTTAGTTTGCGGACACCAGAGGCAACTAGTCTGAGTAGGTCGACAAGCTTTAATAAGCATAATATCGGCCAATTTTTTGATAATGTGCAAAATGTTTATGAACGTTTTACAATCAGTGCTGCAGACATTTGGAACTGCGATGAAACGGGCTTGACTACTGTGCATAAGCCACAAAAGGTGCTAGCAAAGAAAGGCCTAAAGCAAGTTGGCCAAGTTACTTCTGGAGAGAGAGGCCAGCTAGTAACAATGTGTTGCTTCATTAACGCCGCTGGTAACACAGTTCCACCTGCATATATTTTTCCGCGTCAAAGACATCTAGAGATTATAGGGCGTTCAGCACCCACTAATAGTTTGATATTGGGACACAGCAGTGGATGGATGACAACCGAAAATTTTATCAAAGTTTTTAATCATTTCGTTGAACATGCCAGGTGTTCCAAGGAAAAGCCCGCTGTTTTATTTTTAGATAATCACGACAGCCATGACTCAATTGAAGTAATCAATGCAGCAATGAATTCTGGTGTACATCTCATCACTTTTCCTCCTCATTCAAGCCACCGTCTGCAGCCTTTAGATGTGGCAGTATATGGACCCTTGAAAACGAGATACAACCAGGCCTGCGATGATTTTCTAGCATCCAACCCAGGGAAACCAATAACGATTTATAATATCGCTGAATTATCGCAAAAAGCATTTGTTCAAGCCTTCAGCAAAAACAATATTATGAAAGGCTTTGAACGTACTGGAATATGGCCTCTTAATAGGAATATATTCTCAGACGATGAGTTCTTAATGGCTTCTGTTACGGATCGCCCATTACAGAATGAGGCTGCTCAAGTGCAACACACCAGCTCTGAACCTCCATTTCTAAGGCCAAAAACTCCACCTCCTTCAACAAGTCTTCAAGTGAGTATTTAAAAAAAAACAAATTTATCATCAACTCATTTATTATTTCTAGATACTCTCACCTGAAGATATTGTACCCTACCTTAAAGCAGCTCCAAGGAAAATCTTTAAAGGTGGAAGAAAACCGGGACGTACCAGAATAATGACCGATACGCCCGAAAAGGAAGAAATAGAGGAAAGGAAATCAAAAAAGGTTAAGTTGCGTTTACTGGATGAAGAAAAGTCTGAAATAAAAAATGACGAAGAAAAGANGGACTGTATTGAGCATACGCAGCTTGAGAAAAGCATTATAATTTCCAAACTTCACATGCTCAATACGTGTCAGTTAAGAACTACAAGCCTACAAGTCATATTAACACATACTTTAGCCATATATGTCTCTTGATGCTATTTTTCTTCTGGAAATTTTTTTTGTATTCGCGATATTGTTCTATTAAAAATAATACTGCTGCATGCGACCATTCCGTTTTCTCAAGTTGTTCTTCAGTAATGTCTTCTTCGGTCACATTGGTCTCGGGAGCATCTTGTATACAATACAACTTCGACAGTCCGGACATGCGCCAGTCCGGTCACTCCAATAATTCGGACGCTTCTACATATCGGACAATTTAAAATTTTTACCTCTACAATCCGGACAAATTTTTTTTATGCAAGAATAAATATTAAAATTCGAGGGTTTCCCGTTTTTTACTCGCATGTTCTATCATTATCTCGCTCTATCATTACTTCAGTTTCGGTTCATTCTTTCGCAAGCTTGTTTGTCTAATTCCATTCCAAGTGCCATGTTTTTAAATAATAAACGCAAACATAAAACACTAACCTTAAAGAAAAAGTGTGATATTTTACAAAGTCTTGATGAGGGAAAAACTATTAGGCAGGTTGCCGAAAAATTCCATGTTCCTAAATCAACGATTTGCGACATAAAAAAAATAAGGAGAAAATAAAACAATTTATTTCGAATACCTATAATGGACCCGGTAACATTTGAACCAGAATAATGTAATAAACCATTTTCTTAATATGTATAATTTTTTTTAGGAAATAGAAAAGTTATGAAAAAAGCAGAAAATCCAGAGTTAGAGGAAGCGCTTTATACATGGTTTTTGCAACAAAGAAACAATCATATCCCGATTTCCTCAGAAATTTTAAAAGCAAAGGCCAAATTCTTTTATATAAAGATGACGGGGAAGGACGATTTTTCAGCGAGCTCAGGCTGGTTGGATAAATTTAAGTTACGGCATGGTATTCGTATCTAAAAATTTGTGGTGAAAAAGTTTCCAGCGATGAAAACGTCGTGGAGCCTTTTAATAAAAAGTTTGCTGACTTTGTTGCTGAGATGGATTTGAGTGAAGAGCAAGTTTATAATGCAGACGAATCTGCTGCTTTCTGGAGAGTGTTGCCTGGTAACACATGGGTGCATGCAACGGAAAAGTCTGCCCCAGGGAGAAAAATTTCCAAAGATCGTGTGACATTTATGACATGCTCAAATGCTGCAGGAACACATAAACTGCCTCTTTTGGTTATTGGCAAATCTGCTAATCCAAGAGCCTTTAAAGGTTATAAGATTCCAGTGGTATATAATGCAACTAATAAAGGATGGATGTCAACGTCCCTTTTCTTGGACTGGTACAAAAACCATTTTATTCCAGAAGTAAAAGGGTTTCTAACACAGGTTAACAGACCACTCAAAGCATTATTGATATTAGATAATGCTCCTTCACATCCTAAAGCGGATGAAATTAATTTTGACCCAAATTTCAAAATTCTTTTTTTACCACCAAATTGTACGGCAATCTTACAGCCTCCTATGGATCAAAATTTAATACAAAACGTAAAGGTTACTTACAGAAAATGATGATGTCTACGTGGTTAAAGTTTTAAAAATGTTTAACCTTAAAAATGCTGTTTATTTCTTGGACTTAGCATGGCAAAGCATTAGTCAAAAAAATATTCAGAAAAGCTGGTCTGTATTGTGGCCAAGGACTGCATCGTGCTGGGATGATGAAGATATGATACCGCTTCAGGTTCTGCGTCATGAACTGCAGTCTGATGGCATCTATGATGATATGAAATCCATCCAAAATATGATTGGAGCTATGAATTTCAGTAATGACATAACTGAAGAAGATACCAATGATTTAGCAACTGGTGCAAATGAATTTTCATTGGATTTTTCCGATGAAGAAATAATACAACACGCTAAACGAAATGAATCGTCAGTGCTGCTTACGGACTCTGAAGACGACTTTGTAGTAATGGATGCAAAAACAAAGATCTCTAATGCTGCTGCAAAGAAATCATTTTCAGTTTGCGTTCAGTGGGCTGAGGAGAATAATTTGGATATGCAGGATATTCTATTGTTAAAGAGACTACAGCAAAAAGCACAAATCAACCACCTCAACAAAGTTAGTCAGCACAAAATAACTTCNTATTCATAATAGTAAAATTTTGAAAAATGTCACGCCTTGAAGGAAAAACGACCCATTCCTACCCACCCTCCCCTATTATCGTCCAACACTACTCGTACAGATGCTGCATTTTCTGGATTAAAGCAGCGATGATACGTTACGTCTTCTAATACTAAATCGGCTTTACAGTGTCCACATTTATACAAATCCATTGTTTTATATCTACTTTATAACACAAAATAAATTAATAACATATTTTGTGTTAATAACTTACAACCTAGACAAACGACACTTTACAATATATTTTTTTAGGTTAGAATTATGTTCAAATCCCATGCACCTACTCGATACCCGGTGCATGAAAATCGTATTCGAACGAGTCGTTCGAACTTTCTTGTGAATATAAAAACGGACACCAACTTGTTCAGACTGCATTTAAAAACGCAATTTTTCAAGTTCGAGTACTCGAACACCTATTCGAATAGTTTAAAAACACGCCCTTTAGATTTGTCAAAGGCAGCATTATAGACGTTGAGCCACAGAGCACGTGCGGTTTCCTTCCGCGAGAGTAAATGTAGCCTACCAATTTAGATTCGTCATGAAGGCAGTATGAATGATACTTTGTAAAATTCGGTAGCGTTACGACCTCACAAAAATGGCCGCCGGGCGGAAATCGTAGTTTAACAATCTAAAGTCTGGTTTCATTTGTAAGGAGTAAAAGTATCATAAGAATTTTGATTTAGCATAAAGCCAGGATCAATGTTTGGAATGACACTGTGTAAAAATTGGTAGCTTAGTTACGTTAAGTCACAAACATGGCCGTGGAACGTCTGAAGCGCATAACTTTTCTGCCATTAAAGCACATCCTATAACCAAATGATTATCTCAAAATAAATCAGAGCTTATTAAATTTCTGACGCAGGAGTGGCAACAATCAAAATACACTCACCGGTTGGGGGTTCAGAATTATGTTTGTGACTTGTGAAAACCGCTGCTACCAACTAACATTAAGTAACGCAACAGCAGTGCTACCATTGAAATGTTCTCATGAAAAAGGATACAATATACATGTATATTGCTCCACGCACATCATGCAGCTAAATCTGAATTTAGAGATGTAATTATTCGCTGTGAAGATACTGATGTCGCTGTTATAACACTGCATACCATACCTTCCTTCAACGAACTAGGATGTAATATCTTCCTAAGGGGAACTATCAATCGGCTCAAGTACTTTAATATGAACGATATGTTTGCTGACATAAGTGGAGATGTATGCCTAGCATTACCTGGCTTACACGCCTTCACTAGCTGTGAAACAGTGAGTGCGTTTCTAGGCGGAAAAGTTACAGCATTGAAGATCGTGCGTAAATATAAGGAATTTCAAGCTGCCATGTCTAGACTGAGAAATACTTTAGGGGTACTTGACAAAAAAAAGGTTCTCGAGACCTTCGTATGTCGGTTGTATAGTAACACGCCCACAGAAACAAGTGTACACGAGCTAAGTTTTGTTCTGTGGCAAGCAAAGTAACATGGAATCGCATAATCTTCCTCCATGTCAGAACACACTGCAAAAACATGTAGCAAAAACCAATTTTCAAACAATGGTATGGAAGAAGGCACTAGATCCACAGCCAGACATTCCATCACCTGAAGGTCAAACGGACAGTAAGGGTAATACAGTGTTACATATTGATTGGATGAGCTGTGCGCCAGCACCTTTTGCTATTCTTGAATGAATGTCATGTTCCTGCAAGAAAGATTGTGAGCCGAACACGTTATTGTATTAAAAATTCATTGAAATGTACAGACATGTGTAGAATTCAGGTTTGCAGTAACTATTCATAATCAGATTATGTTCTTGCAGCTTCATCTGACTCAGACTCAGACAGATTAATAATAAAAATGTATGCTCTGTACAATGTTATACATATTTAATAAATACAAAGTCTATAATAAATTATAGCAATACCATGAAAATTAACTGGCCGCCATCTTAACTACCGAATTTTACAAAGTATCATCCCAAACATTGATCCCGGCTTTATGTTGAATTGACATTTGACAAGTAAAACCTGACGGCGCCGAAAATTTTCTGCTTGGAGTTTAGAATAACTTGAGAGGGATTCTAATTTTGCGAAAAAAATTATCTGATGAAGCTAATTTTTGGTTAAGTGAACATGTTAACAAGTAAAATTTCCGTTTTTGGTGTGAAAACAATTCGCAATAGAACCACGAGAAGCCTTTGTATCCGCTAAAGGTAACTGTATGGTGGTTTATGGCATGGTGACATTATCGGACCATTTTTTTTCCGAAATGAGGTAGAAAATGCAGTTACAGTGAATGGTGAACGAAACCGACAGATGTTAAGAAATTTTTTGTGGCCAAATTTAAATGCACTTGATTTGGAGGATATGTGGTTCCAGCAAGACGGTGCCACGTCACACTGCTCATGAAACTATCGAGGTATGACAAGAAAAGTTTGATGAAAGGATAATTTCAAGAAATGCAACTATTCACTGGCCTCCTGTGACTTAACATCTTTAGATTACTTCTTTTGGGGCTATTTGAAATCTAAGGTCTATGCAAACAGACCACAAACATTTGAAGTATTGAACAATGAACCTCTCAACACCATGTTCAGAATATGTGGCTAAGAACAGATAGCCACTTTTGGAATGACATATTATGAAATATAATCTCCTGCCATCTGAACTTAGCGCCTTAATTTAAAGCAAGTCAGCTGATTTCGTTATTTACATACTTGTATTCCTTACTTGTATTACTTTATTAAATATGGGGGGGTGCATGCACGTTGTTGTCTCCTCTCGAGTAAAAAGAAAAATTAAGGTCCTTCGAGTTTATATAACAATAACAGTTATTAGGAGAAGTGCGTTTTATTAAAAGGGACTGCTAGTAAACCAAAACACTTATTTTGGTTCAGAGTTCACTGTGTTATTTGAAACTGATGAGTGCAGAAGAATATTAATAAACTCGTACGAAATATTCAAATATGGATTCAAGAGGGGAAAATAATGTTAGATTTAGTAATGGATTCTAGTGACAGTGAAAAGACTTTATCATCGAACACCGACGATTTTTTAAAACAATTTGAAGGTGTTATATTAAAGAAAAAATATTTAAAAGAATAACAGCATGCTTTAAATACTTTTTTAACTATAGTGCAAAAAGTTTTTTGATTCTTATTATGAAGTGCCGATTGAGCAAGAACCCTATGACTCAGACGATTCTGTACGCGATAAAGATTATACCCTTAAACAGCAAGTGCTAAACGAGGCTTATGCGGGTTCGAAAAATTGCTCTTTCCTATTTAAGGAAGTTAGATGTTGAAAATTCTTATGTTTCTGAATTAACTGACGAAAATTGAAAGAATGAAAATATTTGCAATAAGGAAAATGAAGTTAACAATTCAGGTGAACGCAAAGTACCCAAAAAAGCGACCGTGGTTATGGAGAAAAAATATAAGAAAACCAAACAAAAATTTCGGAGGTCTGTATATTAACTTTAAAGGCAACTATGTTCCAGGAAGGTCAATGGGAGAACCTTGCAGTGACAAGTGCAGGTAAATAAATTATTTTTTCTTTTTAATCCTTGACACATACATAGCTTCTTTTTTTGTATTAGGCTTAAATGCAACTCACACATAAATCAAGAAAATAGGATTTTAATTTCTACATCCTACAGGAAACTTGGCAGTATTGAGAGGTAATGTGATATCATCAACTACTTAGTTGAGGTCGGAAATGTTCAAAAAAGGACCGTTTCGGGAGAAAATTCACGCCGATCAGACATTTAAATAATTTTTAATTGTTGATGCAGACAAAGGTTTCTGAGTTTTGGGTATTAAAAAAGGAGTTCTCAATTTCGCAATAAATAAAAGAATTGTCAATACTACTACAGCTGAAAGGGATCGTAGAAGAGGCTATAGGATTTCAAAAATTTCTGAAGAATTACTTAATTTCTTGAAAGATCACATAAGAAAGTTTCCCATAATGCCGTCAAATTATTGCAGGAAATATTTCAAGAGGTTATACTTAGATCCCAAACTAAGGCTGTTTTCTCGCGATCACTTTTTTAAAACTGGTTCGAAACTGTTTCAAAATAGTGCTTTCTTGAGATGAACCCGTGACATCACATCGAAATTGGTTCAAACAGTTTGGAACCAGGATCTCATCTTGATTTCGAAATGGACGCATGCGTCCTCTCGTTTGTTTATGACGTTTAATTTAATAATTGTTGGGTTATGTTATGTTGTTTATTTCGTCCGAGATTAATAATGGAAACCTTTAATCACTTTGTATTTAAAGGTTTTTTATGTAACAGTAATGGCACGTTAATAAGAAATGATAAAGATGAAATTCTTTGCGAAATAATAGAAAGCAATGGTAAGTTTGCGCTGTAAAGGGTAGTAATTATTAATTTTACAGGCGTTATATTTTATTTAAGGAACTACCAGTTCAGCCTTTGTGTCGAGCACCATACTTAATGATTGCGGCTTGATGGCAGAAGGAACAGCTACTAAAATATG
>NW_019416614.1:393625-423793 GCF_000390285.2 Anoplophora glabripennis | reverse complement strand
CATAATATCGGCCAATTTTTTGATAATGTGCAAAATGTTTATGAACGTTTTACAATCAGTGCTGCAGACATTTGGAACTGCGATGAAACGGGCTTGACTACTGTGCATAAGCCACAAAAGGTGCTAGCAAAGAAAGGCCTAAAGCAAGTTGGCCAAGTTACTTCTGGAGAGAGAGGCCAGCTAGTAACAATGTGTTGCTTCATTAACGCCGCTGGTAACACAGTTCCACCTGCATATATTTTTCCGCGTCAAAGACATCTAGAGATTATAGGGCGTTCAGCACCCACTAATAGTTTGATATTGGGACACAGCAGTGGATGGATGACAACCGAAAATTTTATCAAAGTTTTTAATCATTTCGTTGAACATGCCAGGTGTTCCAAGGAAAAGCCCGCTGTTTTATTTTTAGATAATCACGACAGCCATGTCTCAATTGAAGTAATCAATGCAGCAAGGAATTCTGGTGTACATCTCATCACTTTTCCTCCTGATTCAAGCCACCGTCTGCAGCCTTTAGATGTGGCAGTATATGGACCCTTGAAAACGAGATACAACCAGGCCTGCGATGATTTTCTAGCATCCAACCCAGGGAAACCAATAACGATTTATAATATCGCTGAATTATCGCAAAAAGCATTTGTTCAAGCCTTCAGCAAAAACAATATTATGAAAGGCTTTGAACGTACTGGAATATGGCCTCTTAATAGGAATATATTCTCAGACGATGAGTTCTTAATGGCTTCTGTTACGGATCGCCCATTACAGAATGAGGCTGCTCAAGTGCAACACACCAGCCCTGAACCTCCATTTCTAAGGCCAAAAACTCCACCTCCTTCAACAAGTCTTCAAGTGAGTATTTAAAAAAAAACAAATTTATCATCAACTCATTTATTATTTCTAGATACTCTCACCTGAAGATATTGTACCCTACCTTAAAGCAGCTCCAAGGAAAATCTTTAAAGGTGGAAGAAAACCGGGACGTACCAGAATAATGACCGATACGCCCGAAAAGGAAGAAATAGAGGAAAGAAAAGCAAAAAAGGTTAAGTTGCGTTTACTGGATGAAGAAAAGTCTGAAATAAAAAATGACGAAGAAAAGACTACTAAGAGAAATGAGTCTAAAACCAAAGATAAAAATTTAATAAAACGTGCCAGAAAACCGAGAACTGTTGCAACTACATCCAAAGCCATAGATGATAGTACAAGTGAGTCAGAAGAATCATTTAAAGCAGATAATTCAAGTGAAAGTGACTTTGTCCTTGAACCTCTGGAAAAAGATTTTGATTATTCGGCAAAAAATGTAGAAGAAGGGGACTTTCTTCTGGTTAAGTTTTGCTCCAAAACGACCCTCATACATTATATAGGCAGAGTTGAAAAAGAACTTGATGATGAATATGAACTAAGTTTTCTTGGAAGAAAAGGAAATGGCTTTATTTTCCCAGCTGTCCCCGATATTTCTTGTGTCCAAAAACAAGATGTTGTTTTAAAGCTTCCTTCACCTTGCAAATCTGGTGGGAGCAGTAGAATATTTTCAGTTCTATATTTTGATGTAGATTTTAATGATTATAAAAAATTACGTTAAAAATCTTTTTTCTAAACCTTTTTTTGTGTTTAACTCTCACTGGTAGTGGCCTCTCTTTCGAAAAAATTTCGTTTTGTTTTTATATAGAATAAATATTTTATTTTTAGTAAAGCAATACTTTATGGTAAAATATTTGTTTATTGGCATTCCAATTTTTTTTTAAATAAAAACCCATTCCTCCTGCATCACTCATCCCCTCTGACCCATTCCTCCTGCTATCAGGAGGAATGGGTCGCAATGATCTATCAAGACATTTTCATCTGCCACTATTGAACGCTTTTTATATCATCTTTCAAATGCCAAATATCAAGAACACATAGATATAGACTCATGTTACACATTAATTTGTATTCATAATAGTAAAATTTTGAAAAATGTCACGCCTTGAAGGAAAAACGACCCATTCCTACCCACCCTCCCCTATTATCGTCCAACACTACTCGTACAGATGCTGCATTTTCTGGATTAAAGCAGCGATGATACGTTACGTCTTCTGATACTAAATCGGCTTTACAGTGTCCACATTTATACAAATCCATTGTTTTATATCTACTTTATAACACATAATAAATTAATAACATATTTTGTGTTAATAACTTACAAAATAGACAAACGACACTTTACAATGTATTTTTTTAGGTTAGAATTCTGTTCAAATTCCATGCACCTACTCGATACCCGGTGCATGAAAATCGTATTCGAACGAGTCGTTCGAACTTTCTTGAGAATATAAAAACGGACACCAACTTGTTCAGACTGCATTTAAAAAAGCAATTTTTCAAGTTCGAGTACTCGAACACCTATTCGAACAGTTTAAAAACACGCCCATAGGCTTTGAGAAACCTAATGCAGCCAACATTTATAAATTACACATTTTATGCGATTTTGTAAACAACGTCATATGTGCGACAGATGAGAAAACGCAAAATAAGTTCACTAAACGTAAACCATGGAGAATACAGTTCTCCACTCTATTCTCCATAACGTAAACAAGTCAGTTACAGTCACTATATACGTTATCTAGTGACTGTAAAGTCAGTAGGAAAACGGCGCCATCTGTATGTATGTAAAAGAGTTTCATATCCTTCCAATTATTGTTTTCTTTCTTCAAAGAGTAAAAATAATTATTGGTTAATAACAAATAAAAAATGTTTTCGAATAGTAAAACAACTAAAAGCGGCTGGCGCAAGTATTTTATAATGAAGAAAGAAAATGCCACAGCAAAATGCAAATACTGCCCGAAATCAGCTAGAAATTGGGCAGGAGGAGAAGTGATAGAGGAGACTGAAAATCCCAGGTCAGTGATAGTAAAGACCAGAAAAGGAGGCATATATAGAAGAAACTCTTCAATGCTTCACACAACCGAAGCTGAAATTACTGAATATAAAACGATTGTACCAAATAACCGTACCTTGCGATAAAGATACCAGCAACGTGGAAGAGAAATCATATCTTCGGAATGAATTACCTATACCCCCATCGCTACACAACACACAGGTAACGAAATTTACTATTAAAGAGCCCACAGAAGAAAAATTGCCAGTGGTCACTCGTTCTGGAAGACAAGTGAAACCAGTGTCCCGATTGAATCTGTAACGAATATTATATATGCATAAGTATTTAAAGACATTTAACTATTAACAATTAATTAATATTAGAACCTAGAATATTTTGTAAAAAGGGAAGATGTAACCATAGGTGAGCTTAATGAACGCACCCTAAGTGGCAGTAGCACAGAAGTTAGCGACACTGGAATCATCCAAGGTCACCGCGCATGAAATTTCACTTGTTAAAAAAAATGTAACTACATGACTTGTTAAGGAGTATTATTTAATAAAGTATTTTTAATATCTTTAGTATTTAATATAAACATAAAATAAGACTAAAGACGTTACAGCTATCATAGAGCGGAGACCAACCGACTCGATAGGCATTTGTAACATATGCAAACACGTGTTAAGTTACAAATCTACGTTTAATAATTTGAAAAAGCACATGGAAAAATGGTGAAATTGGATAATATTCTCCCTGAACCTCTAAATCCACATCCACTGCAAAGCAACTCTTCGAATCTAAATGAAAAATCGGTGTATGAAACTTCACTTGAAACGCAGGATCTGGCTACGACTAGTACTGCATTGTCAATAAACCAACCCAAATTGGCACAGCCCTCAGTAAACATGTTTTTTTTTTAAAGATGGGAATACAATCTCGACAAAAAATTGACGATGCTTTAATGCTATTTTTCACGATTAATTTCCAACCATTTTCTGTCATTGAAGATAATGGATTTAAAAAATTTGTTAACGCTTTAAATCCCAGCTATGAACTACCGTCAAATACAATGTTGCCAGTAACTCACGAAGAAGTTTACATTCAAACTGTAAATGTAATAAGTAAAATAAAGTCTAACTTTAACTACAGATTGTTGGACGTCGAGAAATACCGAAAACTGGAATGGAACTCCACATATTATATGGTATGGATAGGTTTGTGGAGTTGGAAGAACCGATTAGGACGACAATGGCGCTGTTAAATAAAGATTTTCCAATAATTTCTCTGGAGGAATGGTATTTTCTGAAAGAATTGATATACATTTTAGAACCCCTAGAAAACGTGACAAAATTAATGAGCGCCGAAAAATATCTCACAACTTCAATGATTATAATTTTAACAGATGGTCTTTTAGCAGTGTATAAGAATATGAAGGAGCTACAGTTTGAAAACATCAAAAAAATTATGTCTACCATTTTAGACGGACTCACTAATAGATTAAGGAATGTTGAACAAAGTAATTCGCTTGTCTTGTCTACGTTTTTAGATCCGAGATTCGAAAATGTTGGGTTTTGCAACGAATCCATACCGGAAAAAACAAAGAAATCCGTATTGTCCCTGCTGTCTGCAAAAGTAAGTTCTCAAAATAAAAATAGCAGCAGCTCTACAACTGCTAATACTGTTAGTAGTAGCAGTACATACCAACCAGAGCGCGAATCAAAGGAAACCACATCTAAGGGCCGATTTTACAAAAGTGACTTAAGCTAAGCTTAACGCTGAAACCGCATTGAGCTCCTGAACTAGCTTTATTGGCGTTTTACAATCGAGGTTCAAGATTAAGCTCGGCTCACCAAGTTACTTCAGCTGAGCTTTTAGGTTATAAATATGTGTGTAAACAACAATAAAACAATATGTGAAGAACATCAGACATGCATCAATTAAATGGAATATTTTAACTGATGACGAAGACATCATTGAGTTGATAAACATAATTGACCATTAGAGATGGGCAAAACAGCTCTTTTCACGGAGCTGCTTCGTTGCATCTGGTTCCTTTAAAAGAGTCGACTCAGTCAGTTGGCTCAAATGAGCTGCATGTGTCATCAAATAAGATGTTACAAGCTAGCGCTTTGTTTTAGTCATTTGGATTTGGCCTCACGTCATAGCTCGCGACGTTCGCCACTAAATTATAAATTGCTGTCGCTCTATTCCGTCATTTCCGTCTGCATTCGGTACACTCGTCTGTACTGTCACCGTCGCTCGGTGTCAGTTTCTTAAAAAAGCAAATAAACACGCACCGCATACACGTATTGTACGGTTACAAATTACATATTGCCTCTGTTGATTGTCGTTATATTAAAATTATTATTTTTAAATCATTATACTATAAATATAGCATCTAGAAAAAATCGCGAGCTTTGGAATCATTTTTTTGAAACCGACAATAGCAAAGTTAAATGTGGTTATTTTTACCAACTTCTAAATTTTAAAAACCGTTCTTAGGGCAATATGATTCGACACATGAAATCGAAACACATTGGCGTACTACTGAGTAGGAAAAACTAATGACCTAAAGTCGAATGGCAGAGAATAGTGTTCAAGAAAAAAATGAAGAACAGAGTAGTTATTCGGGCGAACACAATATACCTAAGTAATTTTCAAACGTGGCCAGCACAGCAATTAAAGTGATTTTGTTAAATCTTATAAACCGATTTCTATAAAGAAATCCAAGGAATTTGATCAGCAATTAATAAAAATTATTGCTAACGAATATTATTCTCTCAGAATTGTTGAGAATATTAAATTTAAAAAATGTGTGCAAATGCTATGTCCCAATTATAATTTACCAAGCAGAAAGACAATATCTGAAAGTTTAATTCCACAATTATACAACTTGATCCGAGAAGAAGTAACAGAAAAAATTAATCTAGCATCTGCAGTGTGTATTACTACAGATGGATGGACTTCATTAAAAAATGAAAGTTTCGAAGCTATTACTGCTCATTATTTAGATACAAAAATACAAAACTACTGTTTCTAAGTTATTAGTTTTAACGAATGCCATGAAAAACCACATACAAATTTATTTTACAAATGAAACACCCTTTACTCCCACTCCCGAAGTTGCACATTTAAAAAAAAATAAAGATGGGAATATAATCTCGAAAAAAATTGATAATGCTTTAATGATACTTTTCATGATTGATTTCCAACCATTTTCTGTCATTGAAGATTATGGATTTAAAAATTTGTTAACGCTTTAAATCCCAACTATGAACTATCGTCAAGACCGTTTCAAATACAATGTTGCCAGCAACTTGCGAGGAAGTTTACATTCAAACTGTAAATGTAATAAGTATGTAAGTAAAGTCTGTAACTTTAACTACAGACTGTTGGACGTCGAGAAATATCGAAAATTTCATCACTGCCCATTACATTGACGATAATTTTAAATTTCACAGTGCATTATTGGATTGTGTTTTGTTAGAAAATTAAGATTTATGATTATCACAATGGTAAATATATGTTTATAAAGTTGGCAATACTTGCCAGAACTGTCAAAATATGTATATATGTTCTGTTTTGTCATAGTCAGTCAATTGTTTTTGTAACGATATATTTAATATATAAAAATATAGAGTTTGTGAGAATATAAATAATAAAAGCTGTGCGTTTATTCCGTTATCTACTTAATTCCACAGGATCAAACTACCTGCAATAGTCATTTTTATTTTTTTTTTATAGGGTTACATTTTATTTGCCTGATATGTTTTCGTTAATAATTATTTATTTTAATTTTTATGTACATTTATAATTTTATTATTTATTGATAGAAATATTATTATTTATTATTAAAAATTGTTTTTCGTTCTTTTATAAAAGTATATTTTTGTCGTAATAGGTTATTCGAGCACTCTCCAGGATTTTTCAACACCCAGTATATGTCCCGACAGCGTCCCGTAACCGCGGACCTGCCTGATATAGCCAACATGGGAAGGAGGCGAAATACACAAATTCACCTCACTTTCCATTCCAATGTGAAAAGCCGCCACAGTTGGAAATTCAATCGCCGTCGCGTCGGCGTGGCAAATGTAAAATACCACCACGGTATAAATACCATCAACGGACTCGATGCCGTCCGAGATTCAGACCAGCGACTCCGCATCTCCACAAGGACGTCGCCTATCGATATTAGGTCGATCCCTCCGGCGATAGCGACATCGACGTCAAGACTGTTTTCACCTCAGTTTCCAATGTCATCAGCTTCGCGGCCGATCCCGTCCGGGTTTGCGAATAACGCGCTCTGTGTCAACAGCAGCGGCAGTCGCAGCTCAACGACGAACCCCGGCGCGCAACACAATTTTTACTCATCTTTCCAATAGGCCTTAGGAGGGTATCGCCATAAACTCTAAAACTACTGGAACGATCGACCTCAAAATTTAATGCAGCATATTAGGCAATTATTGCATCATTCAGTTAAAATTTGGTTCGAATCGTATGTATACATAACGCCGTTATACGGGGAAATATGGATTTTACGTTTTCCGCGTTTTTAGCCGTTCAGCCCATACGATTTCGACCGAACCCTAAAATCATAGAAGAGTATCTCTTTGTGGTACTCCTAGCCAAATTCGAGCAGAATCGCGCGACAGATAAAGGCCAGTTAACACGATATAGGATGTTACGTTTAACTAGCTCCCGCCGACAGCGTCCGCGCGATCTGCCTCGAACCATCCAACTACAATGCTACTTCACGTAACACACCACTCCAGCTAATTGTCCGACAACCTACCCAGGACTAAGGACATCGTAAGCCCTTTTACGAAGGAGGAAAAATAAGCAACTCACTTTCCAATTTTTCCGTCTTTCGGCTAAAAAGTCCGCCTTGTGAGGGTGGCACCGCTCCAAAACTACGACTTCCATCCTCGGTAGCCCCAACACCGTCCGAGAGCCGAATTTACCGGCAATCGGAAACGTTCCGAAGGTTCCGATCATAAGGACCTTTTGGTTACCTGAATGAGGTTACGACGACGATGGTAAAAATCCATACTGAGAAAATTACAAAAATTCTAAAGAGGCCAAAGACGAAGGGCATCCTATTGAGATGGCAGTTTTTTACCGAAATCTAGGCGGACCAGTATGGAAGTCACCCGCCAAACATGGGGAGGTCGGTGGACTTTCTGATAATAACCTTAAAAAATATATATTTACTTAGTTTGTTTCTTATGCATCGTGATCATCCACCAGCGCCTTAGTAACTTTGTACTTATGTAGATATATATTGGTAATAAGAAGCATTCGGGTAAAAATAAGCTGCTCTCGCTGTCAACCAGTGAACGCTACAGTCCATCACTGCACTGTAGTGTTCACTGGTTCTGAATATTCAAACATATTTGGCATGTTTGAGTGTTTTGCTGTATGCGTTGATGGCATGTTTGAAATATTTGCGAATACGTCAAATATTTGGCCGATATTTTTACACGAACACGCTACGCCAAGTGAAATGCCGCTTTAATAAGAATAAGAAACGTTTATACAATAACGGTATATATACTGACATCTAGAGGTAAATTTAAATACCTACTATATTTGAGTTTTAAAAAGAAAACTACTTTGTCGACCAAAAGAAAGTGTAATTTTGACCATAAATGTGCATGAATATTTCTTTTGATCCAATAGACCTGGGGTCGGCAACCTGCGGCTCGCGAGCCACATGCGGCTCTTTGGATGTGAAGCTGCGGCTCTTTAGTTCCACACGCAAATATTATTTATTTTATAAAAAAAAAACATTTAAAAATCGTTCTGAATCGATTAACGAGGATTAGGCACCGATTATATCTCTCAGCCACTTGTACTCGCTTTTCGCCGCACCACTCCCCCGTGACACGCGTCTTCACTGTCGACAGTCCGTCGGAAGCTCTCGAATGACGCCGTCGTCGGATGTTTCTATGTAGGTTTTAATTCGCTTTCGACGCAAGACAATTTGGCGTCTTCACCAGTGCTTTGGCTGTGACGTATAGTTTGTTGTTTCAAGTAAAAGAGTTAGTTTATAGTTTCAACAAAGTGAATTATCTTCTCAAAGTTATGTATGTCTATGTAGTACATATACAGGGTGACATAGAAAAAAGTACATTGCATAGTGCCACACAATAGAGGACACTAAAATAAGAAAAAAAGTTCCTATGAACATGGGTCTGCAAGGCCTTCGGTTAAAAGATACGGGGTGTTGAATTTTATTTTTGTTTGGGTTTTTTTTTTAATATCTTTAGCCAGAGACGCAAGAAATGGATAAAATGTGGTATACAGGGTTTTTTTTATCATGCTAAATTCAAATATGATCTTAGTTTTGTGATTACTGATAGAGGGCGCTACATACAGGGTTCCATATCTATTGAATCGGTCCTAACTTTTTTGCTATACACTGTATGTCATTTTCGACTGAAAAAAATTTGTTATCCCTTCTTTATACGTAAGAAAGGTATACCTTGTCCAAGTCGCTAGAAGCAATGGTTCCAGTACAAAAGCCGACAATGCACGCAAATTATTCAAAAAGCGCCAAAGTAACATTTGCAAAAACAATGATAAATAACAATTAAATAATGTGTCATAATGACACTTGTCAAACTAATATAATAATTGTTAGAGGTATTTTGTGTTCTTGATTAAGTTTTTCATTGGTTTTCTCACTGATTATTCAAAATTGCTTTCAAAAATGGTTCGCTACACTTTTGAAGAATACAGGGACATGATTATGTGTTACGGCGAAGCTAGATCAAATTCTTACGAAGCTCAACGTATCTATCGAGAAAGATATCCTTTAAGACAAGTTCCTAATGTTCGAACATTTATTGATGTGCATAGGCGTTTGGGAGAAGATGGCTGTTTTAGAAAACCAAAATTGAATAGTGGGGTTTCCAGAACTCGTCGCACTGTGCGAAACGAAGAAACTGTTTTACGAATGGTAGAAAATAATCCGAGAACAAGCACCAGGAAAACAAGTTCAGCGGTGCGAAACCTTAACCGTGAATCAGTTAGACAAATTTTCAAAGAACAACTTCTTCGCCCATATCATTTCCAAAAAATTCATTCACTATTGGAACATGACTTTGTTCCTCGTGTACAATTTTGCGAATGGTTTCAAAACCAAAGAGAAAACATTATTTCATCAATTTTGTTTACTGACGAAGCTAGTTTTAGTCGTGATGGTATTCTGAACCTACATAACATGCACCATTGGAGTGATGAAAATCCTCATCAAACTATAATTCGGAGTCACCAATATGGGTTTTCTATTAATGTGTGGGCAGGTATAATCGACAATTACTTAATTGGCCCATTTCGATTGCCCAATCGATTGACAGGTGCACTGTATCGAAATTTCTTGGAGAATGATTTAAACACATTATTAGAGGATGTCCCATTGGCCATTATTGGAAGAATGTATTACATGCATGATGGGGCGCCAGCTCACTTTTCTCGAGTGGCAAGGGAATATTTGGACAGGAGATTTGGAAATAGGTGGATTGGTCGAAGGGGGCCTGTACCCTGGCCAGCTCGTAGTCCCGACCTTAATCCCCTCGATTTTTCATTTTGGGGATTTATGAAAAATGAAGTTTATGCTGTAGAAATACATAATGAAGAACAATTATGGATAAGAATTATGGAATCGGCAGATAGATTTCATAATAACCTAGGAATATTTCAAAGATGCCGTCAATCATTAAGAAGAAGAATGGAAAAATGTATTGAAGTACAAGGGCAACAATTTGAACATCTTCTAAAAACTTAATGTTTTGTTTTAATTAATCATATTTTTCATCATACCATTAAAATTTAATTGTTGAAGTATTTATCATTGTTTTTGCAAATAAAAAAAAATTAAAATTCAACACCCCGTATCCTTTAACCGAAGGCCTTGCGGACCCATGTTCATAGGAACTTTTTTTCTTGTTTTAGTGTCCTCTATTGTGTGGCACTATACAATGTACTTTATTCTATGTCACCCTGTATATATAATAATAATAAAAAACCGAAGTAAAGGTAGGTAACATAATAAGTATTATATTTTAAAAATACATACTATACATATTTTTTTCCAAATAAGATACCTATACTCCACGGCCGAAATTATAGATAGCGATTCATACATAATATAGAAACACTATTACCGTAAATGCTTATGTTAAATGATGTGCCGCTCTCTTTGCACATCGATAGGATATATAACAGTCATAGACTGAGTTACACTGAACGTGATTTATCTCCTATCTCTGTCTATCGCACTTATTACAGATAGGGAAATGCTCTTTTTAGTGGGTGTAAACGGACGTACGTAGAATTCGAGTTAGCCGTAGTTAGAAACGTCAAACTATAAGCGCGCGCGAGGGTTTGCATATTCCGTGACTATAGTAAATTTATAAATTAAAAAAATACAATCGGGACGTTTTAAAACGTAGGAATAATAATTAAAATGGATCAAAGTGCCGGTTGTAGCAAACGGTCTGTTGCTCATAAACGTCCTAACCTATGCGATGCGGAATTAATAATGGTAAAAAACATGTATAAAGGAATTCGGTCGCGAAATTCTAATACAAGTGTAAGTGAAGCTGTTGATATGTGTAGTTCGTTGACAAAAGTATCCGTTGCTACTGTTTATCGTGTCATAAAAAATATTGTAGAAGTGAATCCAAAGAAGAAAAAAGTGGAAACACTAGGGAGGAAGAAAATAGAAGTCGACGTTGACGTGAAATACTCCATACGTAGGAAAATTCATGGATTTTTCTTTAGAAATGAAATACCAACGATAAAGAAAACTCAAGCTGCAATAGTTGATGATGAGGATATTCCTAATTTCTCTGATAAGGTTCTTAGAAGAATAATGCGTGACAATTTTCGATATTTGAAACGGAATCGGAATAGTAAGCTCGTTGAAAAAGACGAAATTGTGGTATGGCGAAAAAATAAGAGAACTTCGTGCATCTGGTAAGAAGATATATTACATGGATGAAACATGGGTAAACGAAAGTCATACTGTTTCAAAAGTTTGACAGGATGGTAATGTTAAGAGTAAGAGGCAGGCATTTTTAGATGGATTTTCAACTGGATTAAAAGCACCTTCTGGAAAAGGACGGAGATTAATTATAACACACATTGGAAGCGATACGGGATTTTTAGAAAATGGTTTGCATGTATTTGAGTCACGAAAAACGGGAGATTATCATGAAGATATAAACAGCGACGTGTTTGAAAAATGGTTTGAATATGTTTTATCATATCTGGAGCCAGGAGCAGTTGTTGTGATGGATAACGCAACTTATCATAGTAGAAGGGTTGAAATGTTACCGACATCAGCATAGAGAAAAGGAAATATTATGGACTGGTTACAATCGAAAAATATTGAATATACAAAAACCATGCTAAAAGTAAAATTATTAAAAATTGTCCAAAGAGAAAAAGGTCAATACATTAAGTATGTTGTGAATGAGATGGCCAAAGATCGAGGAATTCGTGTACTCCGTTTGCCGCCATACCACTGTGAATTAAACCCAATTGAGTTGGTTTGGACACAAATAAAGAATGAAATCGCACGAAAAAACACCACCTTTAAAATAAACGACGTGAAATTATTATTACAGGATGCTATTATTCACGTCACTGCTGAAACATGGTATAAGTGTATTGGACATGCATAGAAATAGGAACGACGTATGTGGAATCTTGATGCAACGGTAGAAGTGTTCATAGAACCAGTCATTATTCATTTGGGTGAAGATGATTCTAGTGTTAGTGATTAGCAACAGTGATACGTGAAATATATAATGTGAATAATGTGATATATAAGTATTTAAATATATTAATAGTGAAGTGATTATGTGACAGTGAAGTGAAAGTGTGACAGTGATAATATTCGTGAGATAATTATTATAAAATATGTAAGTACCTACTTAAATAAATATATTAATAGTAAACATTACAATATTTTGCGGCGGCGTAAGCCGGGTGGTGGTGGGTTATCGATGCCCAAGAGGGCATGGTTTTATAGAAAACACTTAAAATTTAAAAACAAAATGTTACTAAAATATTTTTGAAGTTTTCTCGATAAAACCTCTAAAAATAATTAATAGATGTTATGTTTTATTATATTTTTTCCATATTTTCTACATCTTGTTGCCTTTTACGTATACACGCCTATGGATTTTCGATCCCCGCACACCTCATCCTCCTTACTAGTCCAAGAGCTAGCGATGAATTGTTGGATATTACCGCGAAAGTGTTTTTATTAAAATATATATTTAATAAATTACCTATTTTATTATTTATCTATTTTATAGTTTTTATTATTTAGAAATTAGCATTAAAATAATAATTATAAGTGTAAGTACCTATAAATTGTTATTTAATAAACCTATTTTCGAACTCTGAGGATCAAAGTAGGTAGGTATTTGCAGTTTTAGATTGTTTATATGTTTGGCAATTTTCATTGATTTCGGCATAGCTGGGCATAACACCTTTACTCGTAAACTAATTATCTAATATTTGCCAAAATTAAAAAAAAAACTGAAATGTGCAGACTGCGCCGTGATAAACACGTTCTGACGACAAGTCCGTTCGTGCCAGTCGGCGATCACCGTACACGGGAGGCGACCACAGATGCGACGAAACTATGTACTTATAGTAAATCAGTACGTGAGAGAGTGAGACAAACAGTGTTTCGTGTCTAAATTATTTATTTTAATAATTAAGTTATTAGAGAATTGTTTATTTTATTTAGGTGAGTATTTTTAATTAGGAAATATGGTTGTAAAATGTTTTTTGATAAATTATATTTCATTATGCCCAGCTTCTCGTATGTATTTACTTAGGTGTACGTAACATAGTAAATAATTGTAAAACTTGTCATCTGCTGTTTTGGATACCTAAATAATAATTTTAAAAATTCTTTATTACAGCTTCACCGCAAGCATGGCATCTACAGAAAAAAAGAGAAGAACTGAAGAAGAGCATCGAGAATTCAATCGGGATTGGACGGAGTCGTTCGCTTTCATATGCAACTCAGAAGGCCTTCCGACTTGTCTCATTTGCTATGAAAAACTCGCACACAATAAGAAATCAAATTTAGAGAGACACCTCACTAAAAAACATACTCAGTTTGCTAGTAAATATCCAGCCGGCGAAGAACGAAAAAAAGCTGTCGACGAGCTCCAAAAACAAAAACAGCAATCAAGTTGCATGTTAAGTAACTGGACGCAATCTACAAGTAATGTTAATCTGGCAAGCTTCGCGATATCACTAGAAATTGCAAAAAAAAACATTCACAGATGGTGAGTATGTCAAAGATTGCTTCATACGTGCATCTGAAGAACTATTTCGTGATTTCAGAAACAAACCAGAAATATTGAAGAAAATCAAAGGTTTGCCACTATTAGCTAAAACAGTACAAGATAGAATAGCTAAAATGTCTTCAAATGTAACATATTTGCAGGTGGAAGATATTCAACTTTCTTCTGCCTTATCACTTGCTATAGATGAGTCTTGCGACATAAAAGACACGGCACAAGTTGCCTTTTTGTCAGGTATATGCCTTCCCAAGGTCCAAAAGAACAACTTCTAGGATTGCTACCGCTCTTGGGACAAACTAAAGGGGAAGATATAGCGAATGCCGTGAAAAAATGTCTTGAAGACAATAAGATCGATTTAAATAAAATCGTTTCAATAGGAACTGATGGAGCCAGAAGTATGACAGGAAAAAATAAAGGGGCAACAACGATTCTTCAGAGCAAAATAAACCACGAAATTCTTACGTTTCACTGCATAATACACCAAGAAGCGCTTTGTGCCCAAACATTTCCGGCCGAAATAGTTGAGTTCTTGAATTTGGTAATCAACATTGTTAACAGCATCTTGTCAAAAGCACTCTACCATCGTCAGTTTAAAGAATTCTTAAACGAAATGGAGACTCAGTATTCCGACCTTCTTCACAATAAAGTGCGATGGCTTTCCAAAGGTAAGGTGTTGAAACGTTTTGATTTGTGCTTGAAAGAAATAAATACATTCCATTAATCACCTTGAATTAGAGAACGACAAATGGTTGCAAAAATTTTACTTTATGGTGGATATCACAGCGAAATTAAATGAGGTGAATCTAAAACTTCAAGGAAAGGGAAACCCAGCCTATGTTTTGGTAGTTTGGTAGTGGTGTTTTGAAGAAAAATTAATTTTTTTTTGCAGAAGATATTCAGAGCGGCAAATTACTTCATTTTCAATTTCTAAAGCAATATCGCGATAAAACCAGTGCAACTGTTGACACGAATTACTTCAGCACAGTTATAAAAAAATTAAAGATGAATTTGCTGAGAGATTTAAGCAATTCAATAAACCTCTGCAATAAACGACTCTCCAGGACCGTCTTCCTCAAAAGTCGCATTAACCCCAAAAAGAAAACGTACAGTCAGGCATGAACTTGAACATGCTAAGAAGCTGACGGTATTCAGTCGCAAATTCAACATGAAGTGGACACTGGAAGATAATGTTTAGAGGATGGCTACAGGAAGAACCAAAAGATCCGTCAAAATTTAAATGTATTACTTGCAACGCCTCCTTATCTTTGGAAGACGGTAAACCCGAAGTAAATAAACACGCCTAGTACAAAAAACATATAACTTCAGTAAATATTTCTCGTGTTGAAGACATTACACTCAAAGAAAAAATTGCAGCAGCAGAAATTCGATTATCCACATTTACAGCGGAACACAACATTGCTATTTCAAACGTCGACGACTTAATCCATTAGGGGAAGGTGTTGACCATGTAGGCACGGGGTACATGTAGACAGTGAAGTTTTCTTTTAAACCACATAAGTTGTTGGGTTCAGCTTTTGGGCAAGAGATGGTGCATACGTAAGTGTATTGTATTTATGATTTCATTAGTGAGTGTAGATCTGTTAAGGAGCTGAGGATTATTTTGTGTTTTATTGCCCAAAAAGTAAGTTTTTATAATAATATTTGTAAAGGCACTCCATTGTGTTGTATAATTCTAACTGACTTATACTTTACCCGAATATTGTTATATCATTTACCTATACTTCTGTAACATTTTAAAATCCCAACTATGCTAACCTAAAATTTTATAATCTCATTCAGACAAAATTGACGAGTGAGGAGGGTGTGGACACGCCTAGTGGGGTACATGTGGACAATGTCCACATGCACCCCACTATGTTTCCCACAGAATTATTTAGTTTTTATATTCTACTAAAAATAAGGAACCTATTTTTTTTTATCATGAATTTATCTAAATAACTTTTTCTTTAGGAATAAATACCTACCTACTTAGAGAAAATGCCCCGGAATCATCCTAGAAAAACTGTTTTGTACTCTTACTTATTTTTCATGTAAAGTTATATTTAGTACTATGTCCGCCATCTATCGGCAATCAGAGAAACCGTGTTTTGCCGCACCGGCGTACAAGGCGACACGCCACAAGTGTGGGCAGATTAGACGAGACGATTAATGGCGACGCTTTGTCTAGTACGTATGCCTGTAAACAAATTGGTGTAATTTCCACAATAAAGCATTATATTTGTTAAAAGACTATAGTTAATACAGTCCACTATCCTGAGCACATCAAAAACAGAACGTCATTTGATATTAGAGGAGGCAATTGCAGCAGCCATAAATGACGTTCTATACAGGAACTTTAAAATTAGGGAAGCTGCGCGAGTGCATAATCTGACAAAGTCTTTATTGCATAAAATGTATGGGTGCCTATATTCTAAATAATTGCCAGATTATCTAGTAATGAATAAGTTAACATCTTTTTCAGACGGCTTACATGTAGATCATAGGGGAAAACGCTCAGCTAATAAAATAAAACAAGACGTTTTGGATATTGTAACAAACCATATTAAATCATTTCCAGCATACGAGTCGTACTACTCACGAAAACACACGACAAAGAAGTATCTAGGGAAACAGTTGGATTTACCAATCATGTACGATTTATATTGCGAACAAGTCACTGATCCAGTATCTAAACCTATATACAACATAGAGTTTCATAAACTTGACCTGAATCAAAATTTAACCTAGAAATGGAATAAGTACATTTTCGAGTTGAGCGTGCTCAATCATTTGTTGTTACCTGCCATGGGGCGTTGACTATTGAAAACTTTTCCAATTTAAATCGATTAAAACGTGTTATCGCATATTGTTTAAGATTTGCAAAATTCTATAGAAAACCAGAGAGTAAATTAACAGGTCCATTGACATCACAGGAATTACATGTATCGATGACATGTTTATTGAAATTTTCACAAAGAAAAACATTTCCCGATGAATATCGTATTCTGATGGCTAAAGGTCAATTTCAATTTCCTTTTATGCTTGAATCCGTTTATTGATAATTCTGGAATAATTAGAGTGGGTGGCAGACTTCAAAATTCTGAATTGACTTTTGACAAACGGCATCCAATTGTGCTATCTGCAAAGGATAATCTGACGAAACTTATTTTTATTGACGAACATCAAAGGTTGTTACATGCTGGACCACAACAAATGATATCCTGTATTCGTGAGAGATATTGGCCCATCGGTGGTAGAAATCTTGCAAAGCAAACGGTGTATCAATGTATTAGGTGCTATCGCGCTAAACCAAAATTAGTTAGTCCACTAATGGGAGCACTACCAAAACATCGGGTTCAACCTGCCGATCCATTTTGCACAACCGGGGTTGATTATGCGGGTCCGATCTACATCAAAGATAAAAGAGGGTGAGGCAGTAGGCTCACCAAGTGTTAACATTTGTTTGTTTATATGCTTTTCCACTAAAGCTATCCATTTAGAACTCGTGTCGGATCTCACAAAGGAGGGGTTCATTACAGAATATCGACGATTTGCATCACGACGTGGTACTCCAAACTCCAGGAAAGGATGGAATTGTTCGTGTTGTTAGTGTAAAAACAAAAGGTGGTGTAGTGAAAAGGTCATTCGCAAAAATTTGCCCGTTACCGTTAAGATTAGTGTTGTGTTTATCACACTGTTCAAATTAACTTCTTGAACTGTAATTTTAGTTGCCTTTGTAAAAAGAAAAATGTTTTATTTGAAAGAGCCCCTTTTAAGGTATGTAGAATAATATGTCTATAAAAAGGATCTAAACAAAAAATAAATGCAAAAGGATTGCATTCTATACCAAATGAAGAGATGAAATGGCAGTTTCCTCTCCTCAAACTGAAAATGACCCAAAAACAAGTGATAAAAGTGGCCTTAAGATAATTTTTTAACTGACAGCTTAAATTAATGTCACATTTATGGAATCACCTTTGATTTAATAGTATTAGAATTTCTAATGATTTCTCGTCTCATTTGCTTATTTTAGGTTAGTACAGATACTTCATCTAACTTATTTAGACCTTGCTCATTTTCCGACGAAAAAGACTTCCGCCTATTTTGTTTCCAGCATGTAGGTCATTTTTCAAGGCATTTGTTTCGACATCATTTTAAAGAAGAACCAGTAAAAAAATCTTAAATATGCCCCTTAATATGTAATATTAGAAGATCTGCCATTGTGTTATTAAGGCGAAAAGGAGATTTCGTGCTACGAAAAGAAAAAAACATAATTAAACGAACAGAAATCCTGTTCCTAATGAGGAAGATGAAAACGACAAAGAAAGTTACTCAGTATGTATAAACCGTTTTATTTTTAGAATTCTTACATTTGGAGGCACAGACAAACAAAAAACCTGAATATAAAATACAAATTCATATCGATCGGAATCACAAACATTTTTGGTATCCACAGGTTTGTTGGGTAATTTTATAACCAAAAATCGGATCTTGCAAGTAGATGTAATGAACCGGTATTAATTTCCAGTTTTATGCAAGGCCGTGGGCCAGTTATTAATTTAATTAGTTTAATTGGGCGAGAGCAATTAACCGCGAGTCGAGTCGAACCGTCCGTTTGCCCCACTTCAACGAACGTTGTCCGTCACATCGACCGAACTGCTGGTTTGGCTGGGTGCTCCACCGCCAGCGGAAGACGTTGAGTGCAGGCTCGTACGGCAGCAGCGTTATCGGCGACGGTTTGGCTGGGTGCTCCACCGCCGTCGTTCGACAAACGCTGTGAGCCCCTTTACTGAAACTGCTGGTTCGGCTGGATGCTCCACCGCCAGTAGAGGACGTGAAGGTGTCAGACTGTACAGCAGCAGCGTTGTCAGCGAAGGTTTGGCTGGGTGCTCCACCGCCTAAGCTTGATAAACGTTGTAAGGCACAATAACCGAAACTGCTGGTTTGGCTGGGTGTCCCACCGCCAGTACAAGACGTTGTGTGTCGGCTGTGCAGCGACGGATAGACCCCCGAAGTTTGGCTGGGTGCCCCACCGCTTTTGGGAGAAATCTGTCGGCCGCCCCGCATTTGAACTCGCACCTCGTCCAGACTTTGCTTCCTGTTTACCACCAACAGCATTTTCCTGATTATCGTTTGCTTATTTGTGCCTGATGTAAAGGCTTTTTCTCCTGGCTGGTCGCATTTTCGCTTAATTTCCGTCGCTTTGCTAGAAACTACCGCCGCTAATTATTTGTAGAATTAGAGCAACCCGTAATTATTTTTCTGTTTCAGAACCATTAGGGCCAATTTATTTATTGATTGTTTATTGCTCTAATTTATTAATCTTATTTTTCCCTTTCTAGCATCGAAATTTAACACCGAATATTATTCTGGCGTACCGTTTCTTAAAGTCTTAGATTGTTTATTAAATAAACCAAACGCCAAAGACTCCGTTTTTGTACCGTACCGATTTTTGAATCCTGACCTTTTATTTTTTAACTATGTGCTAATTTCGTATTTATTTACAGCACCGAAAAACCGCATCGGCATTTTAAATCCGTCGTAATAATAATTGCTCTAACCCATTTTGTTTTAATTACACCGCTTGTACATTATTTGTATATTCCTGGTTTTAGTTAGTAATAATAATTGTAATAAGAATCTGTTTTACTTTTGTTTGTTTGTTTCAAATTCAATGATTAATAAATCTAGTAAATATATTTCCAGTTTGTATTCATTCTTAACACCGATAAGATTGATAAATTCCGCTCAGTAAAAAAGTCGCACTATCTTTTTGTGACCTACACTGATAAGACCGTTTATTTTGAAAGGAAAATAACACTACACTCAGAGAACTACGTTGATTAAAAGTAAGAGAAATATAACCGACCCCTGGATTTAAACTTTAAACCGAGGGTAGGTTCCACGTGGAGTTTCCCCCACGTAAAAGATTGGGAAACTGGCGTCCGAGACAAAACCGAGCAAAAAGATTCAATCCGGAGTACGTTCCTGTGACGTCACTCACCACCGCCGGCTGCCAACCACCGCTGCCGATAAACTAGTAGTCAAGGGTAGTCATAAAGTAGGCGTCCAAATAGGGACGTCAGTGACATCAATAAATCCAGTAAATTAGAATTCGCAATTGTGAATTAAGATTCCGTTTAGAGTTGGTGGTATACCGGGGGCGGCCACAAGTAACGTCTGAACCGAACAGTCACCACCGCAAAATCAAAACCAAAATAAAGTAAAGTATATAAAGGGGGCTACAAAAATTTGGCGACCGAGTAAAGTACGTTACATATTTAATATGACTATATCATTGCTGCAACAAAAATTATTGCTGGATTTGACCCTGAAAATCTAACTTTCAAATCCCCGTCCATAGCACTGCACATAGGCACTGATCTAAAATATATTTGTGATATGTGATATTGTCAAGAAAGCCATTACTACCAAAAACCCTTTATTTGATTTTAATAAAATTCAAAACGAAAAGTTGGCTGAAATTAATGCATTGAGAGATATGATTGTATCGCATTGGTGTAATGACATTTCCAGTTTAGCCAACAAAATATTGAATGAGAAAAATATTACAAGACCACAACTTTTGCCATTAACCGAGGATGTAAAAGCATTTAATTTGTTTACATCAACAATGGCGGAAAATGCACATCAAGCATTATTAAATAGAGAAAATATCGTCGAAAATTATCGAATGTTGGCTCAATGTACTTTAGCATTGCTTTTAATTTTTAACCGCAAAAGGATTGGAGCAATACAATATTTGGATATAGAAACCTATGAACAAACATTCTCCGCCGTAAATCAAGATGAATTATTGGCTAGTCTTACAGAATTTGAAAAGAGTCTGAGTAGTTCATTTAAACGCGTAGTTGTATCTGGAAAAGAAATCAAAAAATATGTGTACCAAATTTGGAGTTTCTATGAAACATAGTTTTAAAGTTATTTGAAAAAAAGTAGGTTATCTATTTTACATTTAGAAGGCTATATCTTAGTAGGCATAAACTTTTGTCAAATAGAATTATTTTCATCCAAGGAGCTGTGGTCAAGCGTTGTCCATCACTTTCAGGGACACCCTGTTGTTACCGCGCATGTGTCATAATATATCGATATTTCCACTTTGTGGTCATTAGTTGAGTTGGTGGCAGTCTGTCTAAGTTTGACGATACATTCCCAATTGTTAATGTTTATTTTATGTTCTACTCACACATTTCATGCTGGAAAACGTAATATATGTGTTTTGAAAATATTGCGTATTTTATTGAATCAACAAAGGTAAAGAGAAGACCAGCAGGAGAAACCGAAGGAAACATAGGTCTATTCGCCTGAATGGTTGTTTATTGTGTGTAGTAAAAAGATGATAAAGGAATACAGTCCTAAAACAGATAACAAATAGATGTGAATTTGAAGTGGAGACACCGCATTCCAAGTTGTGTTGGGTTCTGGACAGCGTCGACAGTGGGTACAGCCTGTATATATGTATATATTTAGGTTATGTTGATATTTTTGTGTTGTAAAAATATTTCGGTTTGTATTTTTATTCATCGTACTGAAACATAATATATAATATGTATAATATGAACCAAAGTAATGAAGACAGGTCGTGTCAACCTTATTCCGAAAATAAAAGGATGACTTTAACGCAGTTAGTAGCAAGCAAAAAAAATATAATTGAAAATAAAAAGAGTGATTCTACAACTATAAAAGAAAATTTTTGCCTGGCAAGAGATTACAAATGCTTACAATTGCATAGGATTTATGCAGAGAAACACGAAGCAACTAAAGAAATGTTGGGATAATATGAAACAAAGATAAATATGATAGTTATTGCTTTAAGGTTTTGGTAGCTTGTATAATTTACAAATCATTATTTTAAAAAAAATGCAAAATTTCTACAGATATGAATCACGGGAGGTTATTAAACGGAGGTGGACCTCCAATGAAGAAATCAGTAGACCCAGTGTTAGAATTTGTGGATATCATACCACCAAATGCAGATGTCCAACTGGAATGTTCATGGGATAGTACTAGTATTTGAAGCTAAAGATCTTATGCCATGTGTTGAACCAAATACAAAAAGTAATACTGCTAATAAATAAAATATTGATGAGATTCAGATAACAAATATAATGCTTACTATTCTTTGATAACTGGTTTACTTCTCTAAATTTATTGACGACCCTTTACAAAAATGGTATATCAAGTTTGAGAAACGTAAGAAATAGACTTCCCGGATTACAGTTCACAAGTGACACCTGTGAAGAATACAAGACCGACGCAGACAATATTGAAATCCGAGCAGTGAAGTGGTATGACAACAAAAGTGTTTGTCTTACTAGCACATTTTGTGGAACTAATCCAGTTGATAAACTGGAAAGGTTTAATCGCAAAACCAAAACCAGAATAGAGATTTCTCGTCCTTATATGATAAAACAGTATAACAGCTTTATGGGTGAAGTCGATTTGTTAGATGGCTTGATATCTTACTACAGAATATGTTTAAAAAGCAAGAATTGGTATCTAAAAATATTTTCCATTTCATAGATTTAGTAATGGTCAATGTTTGGCTGACATGCCGACACGACATGAAATCAGCAGGACTTCATCAAAAGGAAATTCTGGATTCACTGGGTTTTAGAGCAGAGGTGGCTGAGGCACTTTGTTTGATGGGAAAGGGAACATAAAACACAAGGATGAGCCGACCTAGTAGCAGCGGAAATATCGAAAGGGAATATCAAGATAAGAAAAAGAAAAATGCCTCAAAACCAATTTCTCAGTGTGATGTACGCAAGGATAATGTGGGTCATTTCCCGAATAAAATAAAACAATCAGTTTAGACTGAAAAATGTCGCAAAGAATTAATGAAGTTCTTGGTGACTTCATTGAAATTTATAAAAGTGAACCTTGCTTGTGGAAAGTAAAAGATGATGACTATCACAATAGGGATAAGAGAGCTGCTGCACATCGGAAATTAGTGGATAAATTGAGGGAAATAGATCCTAATGCAAACGAGACTTCGGTTAAAAACAAAATCAGCAGTTCCAATGTTTGGAAGGAACAGAAGAAAATTGACTCCTCAATGAAATCTTCCCTTTGTTACTTCGAACTTTTTTATTTCCTGAAGGACCAAGATAAACCTAGAGCATCGGTCTCAAATTTATCTCCTGAAAGTGATAATGATGAGGTAAGGAAAAACACAAATATTCTTTTTGACAATGTTTATTTACCTATAATTATTTAGTTTAGTTTATTTTTACTTAGGTAAGTAAATAAAAGTTTTCGTTTAGCGCCATTCATGTCGCTTATGCAGTATGGTAAGTTCCATCGATTCTCAAAATCCTTTAATATTTCTTTCCATTTTTCTGCAGAGTTGGGAAACTGAAAAATAAAAATATAGTTTTAATAGACAAAAATTGAACTGCATTTGATTTTAGGTGAACGTTGATGATCCATCTCCAGAGGAAAACTAACTGACACCAACTGTCTCTCAAGCAGATCGGCGGGAATCGACTCAACCTACGGCGTCGACTGGGATTACACGACCTGGGCCTAGTATAAAGAGGTAATCTAATAATGATATATCAGCTGATATATGTCTACTGTTCGTGATCATTTCAAACGACCGTAACCACAAATCGACTGTTGCGAGCTCTTAGGACGAACAGTAGATGTGAAAATGAGGGCATTAAAGATAAACGCCTGCACATCATGTTCGAAAAAAGGAAAAAAGGAATTACTATACGAAGCAGAAATGTGCGCCCTTAACTACTCACATTCCACTTCCACAAGTACACAACATTACACAACAACTCCCACACCAAGTCCAGAACATTACACGCCCACTCCTACGCCAAGTCCACAACATGACACACCAACTCCCACACCAAGTCCACAATATTACACACCAACTCCCACACCAAGTCCACAACATTACACACCAACTCCCGCACCATTCATGCATCAGGGACAAAACGGAACTCCTCAAAACAATACATTAACTGCAGGAAGTTTTTTTTTCAAATTGCATTGAAATTTTTGAATGAGTGAATATGAAAATACCAAGTTTGTTTAAATATATTAAAAGTTTACTTTTCATTCCTTCTTTCCTTATTATTTATTAAATATTGTTGAACATTCTATTTTATAGTTTAAAGATTTAACAAAAAAATAGAGGAGATAGGTACCTTAAGTATTTCTGCAGAACTTTGTACAGGGCCACACATGTGTCAGGAATAATTTATCCAAGAGATTGTGGTGAAATCCTAGTAGAATATTTGAGACACTCATACGGTTGTCCGGTTGCTAAGAATCTCAAAGTAGCCGACAGTCTTTCGTGTGGGGATATAGCTGCCCTCATTTGTGTATCTCTCTTCTTAATCAAAGGAGATACAAGTGACAGTAACTCGTTGTACACTGATTCGTTCATGCGCAGGAAATTGTCATAATCAAATGGTTCATCCCTTAATTCATTAAGGAGATCGATATGGGTAAATTTATTTCTTCTCTGCAACCATTCCTTACACCATTGTTTGCGTTTTTTTCGTTTGTTCTTACGTATCGCAAAAATTACAAAAAATAAGGAGAGTTAAAGCAGATTATCTCCTGGAGGATCCATGATGGCGAACTGACAAACTTGACAGGTATACATGAAGAGTGCGGGTAACAGGTACACCTGACACGTATACCTATTCAGGCGTACCTGACAGGTGTACCTGATAGTCTATGGCCGGCCCTACACCAGTCTAGATGCAAAACATAATGCCTGGAAGGAAGTTGCGGAATACCTAGGAAGATCAGGTAAGATACTAAAAATAATTTTTTTGTTTATTAAATTATATTTGCCTAACCAAAAATCTCACACTTAGAGGCAGACAAATTAAGACAAAAATCACATCACTATCGCAACAAGTCCAAGGGGATTTATTTACAGTCAGAACTTAGTATTAGAAAATTGCATAGAATCTATAACAATGACGTCGTTGATAACCTGAAGGTCATGTATATTTTTTTCTATAGAATTTTCGTATTAACATAGGCTTCGGTTATCCGGCGACTGACGTCTGTAGCTTGCGTTACAGGCTGAAGAATCAGCTAAAACTATCTAAAGACAATGCGGAAAAAAATGACATTATTATGAAAGCTAGAGTCCATCGGCTGTCGGCCAAACAATTTAACATTATTATGAAGGTAAACCCTAAAAATGCAGTTTCTTACTGCTTCGATCTGCAACAGGTGCAGATATTGCCGGAAGCTTTTTACGCGTAGCAGTTGGCACTTTACAATTTCTGTATAACAGATGTACAGGGTATATCCCCAACATTTTATACGTGGCTTGAGACACAAGCTCGATGAGGAGCTACCGAAATAGGCTCAGTTCTTTACAATTTCCTCTTAGAGCCAAGTGCAATTCCACTAAACTGCAACTCGCTCCGTTTATTCTGTGATGGATGCGGAAGGCAGAATAAACATTCATTTATTTTATTTGTGCTTGTGAAAATTTTTACGATATTCTTAAGTAAAACATACAAAAAGGAAATAAAAAGAGGACCAAGTCGACAATCTGCTAATTTGCATGAACATTTAAAATATGACCGGCTTGATCATTTGGTTGTTTGTAAAGAAAAACAGACGCGATGTGGGTATGTCACAAAAATTGCAATTTTTTTTACAAGAAATGTAACGTTGCATTACTTCCTAAAATTGTTTTGTTCATTATCACACTGTATAATATGTACCTATTTCATATAAAAATAACCTTATAATATTTGTTGTATTTCTTACTTTTTCAATATACTCTTAGAAGGGGGCAATGTTCTTTTAAAAGAACACCAGTTTTCAAGAAAATTATGATTTTTTCTTAAAAATAAAGTTTGTAATATTCTTCCCTAATTAAATAAGGTGCTAAAAATACAAAGTAATATTAAATTTCACAAACTAAAATTTTTTTACTTAAATGTGGTTTTAACTTTTAACTAGTACCTAATAGTTAACTAACAACATATAACTAAGTTGTTAAGTATAGGTATTTTTTAGCATATATAGGATGTCCACAAATAAATACTATAAACATACCAAAGATGACTTAAAAAATGCTCTACAGGCTATCAAAAATTGAGTACCTCGTGCTACAGCTGCAAAGTAACATAGAGTGCCAAGAACGACACTAATTGGTAAAATTACCGGAAAATACCCAGAAGACTGTCGAAATGGAGCCCCAACAATTTTAACTGTTGAAGAAAATTTATTTACAAACTGGATTATTAACTTGGGCAAAATGGGATTCCCAGTCACCAAAACTGAATTACTCGACAGTGTGGCACTCTTGGTGAAAAATCTCAATCGCCCTAACAATTTTACCGATACACCGAACACATATTCCAAAACTCGTTCAGATCTTGTGGTCTTTTCCCCTTACAATAAACTGATTTTGACCAATGAGAATGAAGCGGAAAAGGCGGTTTATAAACGGAGAATCCAGATATTGCAGAATACTTAAGATTTTTAGAGACATATAGAACCGGACCTGCTTTCAGAGTTTTATAATCGACAAGAAGATCAATGGAATCGCAACTACGAAAATGCGGGTCTTTATTAGACATGGCTCAAGATATTTAAAAAATCAAGATTAAGCTTTAAGGAAAAAGAAAACGCCTCTGTGATAATCGAAATAGAAAACGGACTTATTCTAGAAGAGGATTGCGAAAATTTAATTACCGCTGATAACGTCGTAAGTGAAAATAACATTATCATGAATGAAACAAACAACAGCATCACAGACGAATTTGCCTAAAATATCTAGAAAGGTGCTTATGCCAACCATGCGTGACATGAATTTCCGTTTTATTAAACGAAATCGAAAGAGTATGCTGATAGAAATAAAGGAAATAATGATATGGCGAAGAAAGTATTAGAAGCTCGAAAACTAAATCGTAGAATATATTACACGGACGAAACATGGTTAAGCGAAGGTCATTCGGTGGCAAAAGTGTGGCAAGATGGCCAAAGCAAACCGCGGGCATTTCTAGAAGGGGTTTCGACTAATTGAAGTCACTTTCTGGAAAAGGGCGGCACCTAATAACTTATATTGGAAATACAGCAGAATTTCTGGAACAGGGTTTACTTGTTTTTTGATCACGACGAAAAGGAGACTATCGTGAGGATATGGATAGCAAAGGATTTGAAAAATGGTTTGAATCTGTTTTGCCACATATGGTTGTATATGTGCATAGTGTAGTGTATAGTACAACGTATTATTAGTGTAGTGTATTATACAATAAGTGTTAATCTGTAACCATTATAGTGAAGTGTATTATTATAAGTGATAAAGTGTGATATCCGCGGCGTGCGCATCAGGTAGGCGTAAGTGGATGGCGATGGCACTCAACAATTGTGAAGAGGATAACAGGTGTGTCTATAAGCTTTTTAAAGGAAATATTTACCGTGAACTTTTCTGTTACATTCTGTTCTTTGACCCCTTATCAAGTAATACGCCTATGGAATCTTATCCCTTGCACCCCTCAGTTCTAGGGTTGCCAGACGTCCGGATTTCGTCCGGACTGTTCGGTAATTAACTCAATTGTTCATGTCCGGAATGAAAGGCAAACCGAATACAAATTTGTTCGGTAATTCTTGTAAATAAGTTCAGATACCATCGCCATCTGGTATCATGTAGCTCAAGTAGCTGATGTTGTAAGCGGTAGCTCTATGCTCTATGCGAAGGTTTGCATTCAGGACTAAACAAACTGTCATGCCATTTCATTAACAAGTTTTAACAAATGAAAAGATCGCATCTTGTGTTGTGTTGTTTTTTGTTTGCTCGTGCATCTGTCTTGTGTTGTATTCGTAAAATATTTCCAAGCATTGAAATATGCAGATGGTATGTTCCTGTTTTGAGTTATTTATTTATTCTCAAAAATTCACTGTAATTTTAGCAAACCGAGGTCGGTGGTAAAACTGGTAAAAGACGTCTCTGCGGTTATAATGAAGCATGGGAAGAATCTTATAAGTGGCTGACAAAAGACCGTGATTCTGATGAATTGGCAAAATGTAAAATATGCGGTATCTCATTTACCATAAAATGGGACGGTATAGCCGTCGTCAAGAAGCATCATAATTCACAGGGACATCAAAATAAAATAAACACAAAAAAGGCTAATACATTTATGGATTCATTTCTGAGACAACCGGGAACTTCTGTCGATACAAACGCTATTATAGCCGAACTTACCAATACATTTCATGGCATACAACATCATCATTCATACTTGTCAATAGACTGCGGTACAAAAGTTTACAAAAAAATATTTTCAGACTCTGAAATTGTCAGAAAGATGTCTTGTGGCAGAACTAAATCTGCTGCAATTTGTGAAAATGTTCTTGCGCCATTATCTGTACAATTATTACTCGAAGATTTAAAAAATTGTAGTTTTTTTTCCATTGCCACTGATGCATCTGATAAAGGCAATAGGAAATTATTTCCACTTTGCATTCGCTTTTTTGATGTACATGTTGGATTAAAAGAGCGAATTTTGGATTTTTATGAAGATGCTAATGAAACTTCAGAGGCAATTTACAACAAACTCAAAAAAAACAAACTTCAAAAATTTAATTTACCTATTGACAAAGTATCATCTTATGCTGCAGATAATGCTTCTGTAAATTATGGAAAATATAATTCTGTTTTTACGCATTTAAAAAATGATGTACCTCGTCTGATTTCGGCAAATTGCAATTGCCACGTAATTAATAATGCTGCTAAATTTGCTGCAAAAATCCTTTCAATAGATGTGGAAACTTTGATAATTAAAATTTATAACGAATTTTCTTCATCTGCAAAAAATGCTGAGTCACTCAAAGATTTTTGTGAATTTGTAGAAATTGAATGGGCTCAGATTCTTCGTCATGTTCCAACAAGGTGGTTGTCGCTATATCCAGCAATTTGTCGGCTAATGGAAAAATGGCCTGCCTTAAAAAGCTACTTTTTGAGCCAAGGTGAAGATAATTGCGATAAATTGATCTGGAAATTTGTAAGCGGTGATGGAGAATCTGAGCTGAATGAAGATGGAGTTTCTATCCCAGAAATTTATTTGTATTTTATACACCATATCAGTGGTTTGTTCCATAATGCTGTATTGGCTTTGGAAAATAAAACCTGCACATCTCCCGATCTTTATGAAATTATTGAAAAGCTCATTGTCAGTTTGAATTAAAAATGCCAGGATAATTTTTATGGGTACAAAGCTAATGCTGCACTAAGGCGTTTAAACAATGCCACTAAGGCTAATAAAATTAAGTCTGAACTTAGAGAATTCTGTGACAGAGCGACCAAATACATTCAAAAATATTTTAGTTTAGAGAATTCACCGTTTAAGGTGCTAAAAATATTTAATTTGGGCACAGAATTTGAGTGGCACAGTCTTGAAACGTGTGTTGAGAGTTTAAAGTTAGTGTTTCATATAAATGTAGATGAACTCCATAATGAATTTGGAGTTTTAAAGAAAAAGATACCTGAATTAGTAACTATGAAAAAAACAGCAGTTGATAAGTGGGTTGGACTTTTTGCTGTCAGTGACTTTCCAAATTTATTGAAAATTGTGCAATTTGTTTATTCGATACCTGTCAGTAATGCGTATTGTGGAAGAGTATTTTCAATAATGGGGAATATATGGACCGACGAGCGCAATCGTCTCCAAACAGATACTGTAAAGGCAGAATTACAAACCAAACTCAATTTTAACATGAACTGCACGGAATTCGCGGATTTTATAAAAATATATCCAGCTGTACTGAGTGCTGCAAGGTGCAGCAAAAAATACAAATTTTAAAATAGAGAAATATATATGTACATACGTGTATAAGTATATTTTATTAGATATTAGAATTCTATTTTATTTTGTTCATTGTTAAGGTCGTTGTCGTCTTATGTCTACATATTTAAAAGGTATATATATATATAGAGTGCCAAGAACGACA
>NW_019416614.1:379327-393417 GCF_000390285.2 Anoplophora glabripennis | reverse complement strand
GAGTTGGAGAACGATATAACAGCTGCAATCTCATACAGACTGTTAGTTTTGGAGGTGGCGGCATAATGCTTTGGGGAGGCATAAGTTGGGAGGGACGCACCGAACTCGTGGAAGTCATTGGACGAATGACCAGTGACTGGTATATCGAAAACATTCTCCAAGATCACGTTTTGCCATATATGGGTCACATTGGATACGACAGGTTCGTATTTATGCACGATAACGCTCGACCACACGCAGCTGGCATAGTGACTAATTACCTTGATACAGTGCAGATTCAAAAATTAGATTGGCTGCCGTATAGCCCAGACTTAAATCCTATTGAACACTTGTGGGATCAACTAAAATGCCGCATACGACAAATAAATCCTGTTCCAAACAAGAAGAACTTCGACTTGCAGCACAATATGAATGGAATGCAATTCCTCAAGATTTTATTCAAACTCTAATTAGTAGCATGTTGAGAAGGATGCAAGCAGTAATTAGAGCTCGAGGTGGGAATACTCGTTATTAACTATGCTCTATTATTCAAATCAAAAGAGAATATTTGCTTATTTAAGTAACATTTAAGTTAAAAATAATTATCCTTAATTTTCATATTACTTAGCATAATTTTTTTACTACTTTCTATTGATAAAGACTTAATATTCTCTACTTAAAATCTGTAAAATAAACTATTATTTCTTCTATAACGCGTTTCTTTCGGTAAATAAACCATTTACTAATAACTTTAAAAAATGCGAAAATTTAAATATTCGATAATTTTGTCCACGAGTGAATATACTTTATGGATGCACGTGTCAAGAGACATCAATAGCGGATAACGGCTTATTTCAACTTTCAATAGGCTCAGCATAATAGTTGTTTTCCTTTTACCACAAATCTTAGCTAACCTAAGATAATCTTACCTAAGTGACTGTTCCTTTTACTTTCTTATTTTAAGATTAACTAAGCTATTTACCTCCCCCCTTACCTACGCCAAGTCAACCGAATTTCCGTCTTAAAGTAAGAATTTTGGCTAAGGTTCTAAAATATATCATACTCATCTGTCAATCGGCAACGGCATAGAGGGAGAGGTTAAGTTCTTTTTTATATTTAAACAAAAGTTTTTTAATATTGCACTGAAGAGAATTACTTTAGACACAGTGATTTGCTTTTGGCTACTTATTTCTTGTGTAACCTCTTTGAAAACTTTAAGTATTTCGCAACTATTCTCTAATATAGCAATGTCCTCGTTTGTTAATTTTTCAAGTTCCGGATAATTAATTGCCACAACTGACATTAAACTCTCTTTAATCTCTAAAACTCTGGAAATGTTGATTTCCATCGAGTAATTACGTCTTGCTTTACACTTAAAGGGACTTCCCTTCCCATTTGAACATTTTTGCATTTTTTTCAGTTTTTCTGTACCTTGCGTAGGTACTTCTCTTGAAAAATTCAACGAGGGCCTTTACCTTTATTTGAGTAGTTTTAATTTCAGTTAATCCCTTTTGTACGATTAAGTTTATGGTTATTCCAGTTTAATAATTTAACAGCAGTTGTCAGCGTTATCGCTGACAACTGTAACAATTTTTTCTACAATTTCCCACTCTTCACATACTCGTTTCAATTCATCTGCCAAATTTTTTGTCGTGTGTCGCTCAGAATATTTGTAACAATCCAACAAGTAAGTTGTTAATATATTTTGAGTGTTTATATAATGAGCTAGTAACCAGGATTCAATTGTGTAATAAAGTTTTTAAAGTCGATATTATAGACTAAATGGAAGGGCAAATAATTTTTTACAATCACTCGCACTAATAGTTTATCTAAATCAACTTTTTTTATGTGACAGGCTTGTGAAAAAGTGAGTAAGTGTTGTAGTTTTTTTGTCGTTTCGGGAGAGGTTCGACTGACGATGCAGGAGCTGAAGGTTGATTATCTTCAGTCGAAGTCATTGCTACAAGAGTTACAACGGAAGCACTACCGACTTCTTCAGTGTTCGTAGCCAGTTCTTTTTCTATCACCGAATCGATGTGAGAATGTTGACTTTTTAAATGTCTATTTAAATTGTAAGTAGAACCACCTTTATAAGAAAGTTTTTTTAAACAAAAGTTATACTTTGCTGGTACTTTGTCTGAACTATCAAGGGAAAAATATTTCCAAATCGTACTTCTTTTTTTAGAAGCAGATTGCAACTGTTGGCTCATTTTAACCACTTATAAAATTAATAAATCACTAATAAAGAATAAAGGAAAGTAATTCAATTAATACGCACTAAAATAGTACCGAACGTCTGCTCTACACATCAAGACATAATAAATAATAAATTTAAATATGGGCATACGCCATGCCTACTCTCCACTTTCCTCTAAAATAAAAACAAAAATTGCACTTGGTTTGTTTTATTTGATATATACTTTCGTAAACATTTTTTTTGTGGATGCCCGCACAAAGTATATACTAATTATATTATATGGACAAAATCATATATTATTATGGACAAAATTATCGAATATTTTTTGTTATCACTATTACTCGAATACGATTTTAAATTAACGGTGTAAAATTATATGTGTTGATATTATTCATCTAGTAGGTGAATACACTCAATTGTTTTAAAATGTTTTGACGTTTAATTCATTTTAATGGAGTTATTTTCTATCACGCGTATTGTCACTTAAAAATTCCTCACATAATTCAAGAAACATAGTGAATTAAGTTATTTGTAGTGAAGCTTAGTAAGTGTTACTGATTTTAATTTGTTGTTTCCTCTATTTAAAAATAAAATATGCCACCAGTTAGACACTGCAGTGAAGCTAAGGCGGCGCAAATTGTAACTCTACATGAAGAAGGGTATAGACAAAAAGATATTGCACGACGTCTCAGGAGAGGTCAATCTACAGTATCGAATATTTTAAAAAGGTATCAAGAGACTGGAGATTTTGTGCGAAGGCCTGGTCAAGGGCGCAAAAGGTNAATAAAAATTCTAAATATTATATTTTTCCGAAACCCCACCCAAAAAACACATACAGACACACATAGCTCCCCTAACATAACTAAGTTGCGCCATCCCATTTTCATATAGCACGAGCAGCCACTGATGTTCGGTAATCGGATGCTGGCAATCTGGCAACCCTACTCAGTTCCCGTACTCGTCTAAGTGCTGGATATGAATCACTACCCATTATTATGGAACACGGATATATATGACTTATTCCGTAGTATCGGCGTGTTCTTTTATTCAACAATTGATGAAAGCGTTAAATTTACGCAAACTGTCAAATGAATTTCCGATGCTCAGCAGATGTGTTGAATTAAAATACGGACCGATGACCCGATTATCAACATTGGTTTTTCTTATAGTGATGTGTCGCTCATGAACGAGTCGTTACTTCTGAACGACTCTTTTTGATGTACCGTGAACGGACGACTCACTTTAAGTGAACGATTCGTTCATTTGGAGCTACAACACGGCATACGTTCAACAGCTCGCACGCTCTAAGGTTTAAATAAAACGGCGAGAGCTGAGAGCTGAGTGTGCCGTGTATGTGCGGGAACGGTACGAATCAACGTGCCTGCAGGAGTTTCGAGCTGGAGCTAAAAGCCGAATCTTTTTTTGAAGCATAACTTACCTCGGTACAGATCATGGAATTCACTTTGTGCATTATGCTTTATTTTCTGTTTGCCTTTCATATATCATTTATTATTTTCTTTTGGTCCACAAATAATTTTCTTTATTAAAAAAATATAAAAATTTATTATAAAAATATAAAACTTTTTTAGAAAAATAAAAAAATACTAAAAATATAAAACAGAATAAGGTGCTTCTTAAAAATAAAATTAATAGTAGGAACATGAAAGAAAATCAAACAGTTTTTGTATTATAAATTAACATTCAGAAATAAAATTTTAGACACTTTATTTCCGTGTAGTCTGTTTCGTCTGTCGGTTATAGTTTGCCCCGCTTTTGAAAATATTCGCTCGCAATGCACAGAACTTGCCATTATTCACATTTTTTTTTGATAAGTGAATACACCCGGGGATATCCTTTTTTTCTTTCCTCCCACCATATAAGAGGATTCTCTAAACGGGAAAGTAATGGCTCTGATAGATATTTGTCAACTTCTATTATTGCGGTCATAGTAGGATTTGCAGCTCCAATTAAGTCGCGAACGATTTNTTTTTCTTTCCTCCCACCATATAAGAGGATTCTCTAAACGGGAAAGTAATGGCTCTGATAGATATTTGTTAACTTCTATTATTGCGGTCATAGTAGGATTTGCAGCTCCAATTAAGTCGCGAACGGTTTTATCAAAGTCTTTCCATGCTTTTGAGGTTGTAGCGGTTTGCGATACATTTGTAAATGTATTTTCGTCTCTAGCACCTTTAGTATCTATAGGTGATAAGGACGCTAAATTAATTAAATTTTGCTTGGCAGCTTCAAAAATTTTTTTTTTCTGAAAACCCGTATTCTTTAAATCTCGGGTCCAGTATTGTGGCATCGGTAAATATTCTATTGGATTCAAAATTGCAAAATATCTTATTAATAGAATATAATAGATTTCTTGCCATTTGATGTACTTGGTGAGGTAGTTCGGTGTCTTTAAGGAAATTTAAACAAAAGGTTTTTAATATTGCACTGAAGAGAATTACTTTAGACACAGTGATTTGCTTTTGGCTACTTATTTCTTGTGTAACCTCTTTGAAAACTTTAAGTATTTCGCAACTATTCTCTAATATAGCAATGTCCTCGTTTGTTAATTTTTCAAGTTCCGGATAATTAATTGCCACAACTGACATTAAACTCTCTTTAATCTCTAAAACTCTGGAAATGTTGATTTCCATCGAGTAATTACGTCTTGCTTTACACTTAAAGGGACTTCCCTTCCCATTTGAACATTTTTGCATTTTTTTCAGTTTTTCTGTACCTTGCGTAGGTACTTCTCTTGAAAAATTCAACGAGGGCCTTTACCTTTATTTGAGTAGTTTTAATTTCAGTTAATCCCTTTTGTACGATTAAGTTTATGGTTATTCCAGTTTAATAATTTAACAGCAGTTGTCAGCGTTATCGCTGACAACTGTAACAATTTTTTCTACAATTTCCCACTCTTCACATACTCGTTTCAATTCATCTGCCAAATTTTTTGTCGTGTGTCGCTCACAATATTTGTAACAATCCAACAAGTAAGTTGTTAATATATTTTGAGTGTTTATATAATGAGCTAGCAACCAGGATTCAATTGTGTAATAAAGTTTTTAAAGTCGATATTATAGACTAAATGGAAGGGCAAATAATTTTTTACAATCACTCGCACTAATAGTTTATCTAAATCATCTTTTTTTTATGTGACGGGCTTGTGAAAAAGTGAGTAAGTGTTGCAGTTTCGGCTGACGATGCAGAAGCTGAAGGTTGATTATCTTCAGTCGAAGTCATTGCTACAAGAGTTACAACAGAAGCACTACCGACTTCTTCAGTGTTCGTAGCCAGTTCTTTTTCTATCACCGAATCGATGTGAGAATGTTGACTTTTTAAATGTCTATTTAAACTGTAAGTAGAACCAGCTTTATAAAAAAGTTTTTTTAAACAAAAGTTATACTTTGCTGGTACTTTGTCTGAACCAACGTGGGAAAAATATTTTCAAATCGTACTTCTTTTTTTAGAAGCAGATTGCAACTGTTGGCTCATTTTAACCACTTATAAAATTAATAAATCACTAATAAAGAATAAAGGATTCAATTAATACGCACTAAAATAGTACCGAACGTCTGCTCTACACATCAAGACAGAATAAATAATAAATTTAAATATGGGCATACGCCATGCCTACTCTCCACTTTCCTCTAAAATAAAAACAAAAATTGCATTTGATTTGTTTTATTTGATATATACTTTCGTAAACATTTTTTTTGTGGATGCACGCACAATGTATATACTAATTATACTACACTCATGGACAAAATTATCAAATATTTTTTGTTATCACTATTACTCGAATACGATTTTAAATTAACAGTGTAAAATTATATATGTGTTGATATTATTCATCTTGTAGGTGAATACACTCAATTGTTTTAAAATGTTTTTACATTTAATTAATTTTAATGGAGTTATTTTCTATCACGCGTATTGTCACTTAAAAATTCCTCACATAATTCAAGAAACATAGTGAATTAAGTTATTTGTAGTGAAGCTTAGTAAGTGTTACTGATTTTAATTTGTTGTGTCCTCTATTTAAAAATAAAATATGCCACCAGTTAGACACTGCAGTGAAGCTGAGGCGGCGCAAATTGTAACTCTACATGAAGAAGGGTATAGACAAAAAGATATTGCACCGACGTCTCAGGAGAGGTCAATCTACAGTATCGAATATTTTAAAAAGGTATCAAGAGACTGGAGATTTTGTGCGAAGGCCTGGTCAAGGGCGCAAAAGGTGTACAACAGCAATTGATGACCGGTTTTTGATCCTTACTTCTGCCCGAAATCGCACATTGACATCCACACACCTCAAAAATGAGTTATTAAATGTTAGACAAGTTAATGTTAGTTCGAAAACTGTTAGACGAAGATTGAAACAAGTAGGTTTAAAGCCAAGACGGCCTGCCAAAGTTCCACGACTTCTCCAAAATCACAAAACTCAGCGATTAGAATTTGCCAGAACGCATATTCAGTGGGATATCGAGAATTGGAAAAATGTTCTGTTCACTGATGAGACTAGAATACAATTATGGAAGCCAGATGGACGAAATCACGTCTATAGAAGAGTTGGAGAACGATATAACAGCTGCAATCTCATACAGACTGTTAGTTTTGGAGGTGGCGGCATAATGCTTTGGGGAGGCATAAGTTGGGAGGGACGCACCGAACTCGTGGAAGTCATTGGACGAATGACCAGTGACTGGTATATCGAAAACATTCTCCAAGATCACGTTTTGCCATATATGGGTCACATTGGATACGACAGGTTCGTATTTATGCACGATAACGCTCGACCACACGCAGCTGGCATAGTGACTAATTACCTTGATACAGTGCAGATTCAAAAATTAGATTGGCCGCCGTATAGCCCAGACTTAAATCCTATTGAACACTTGTGGGATCAACTAAAACGCCGCATACGACAAAGAAATCCTGTTCCAAATACTCTAGAAGAACTTCGACTTGCAGCACAATATGAATGGAACGCAATTCCTCAAGATTTTATTCAAACTCTAATTAGTAGCATGTTGAGAAGGATGCAAGCAGTAATTAGAGCTCGAGGTGGGAATACTCGTTATTAACTATGCTCTATTATTCAAATCAAAAGAGAATATTTGCTTATTTAAGTAACATTTAAGTTAAAAATAATTATCCTTAATTTTCATATTACTTAGCATAATTTTTTTACTACTTTCTATTGATAAAGACTTAATATTCTCTACTTAAAATCTGTAAAATAAACTATTATTTCTTCTATAACGCGTTTCTTTCGGTAACATTTACTAAAAAATGCGAAAATTTAAATATTCGATAATTTTGTCCATGAGTGAATATACTTTATGGATGCACGTGTCAAGAGACATCAATAGCGGATAGCGGCTTATTTCAACTTTCAATAGGCTCAGTATAGTAGTTGTTTTCCTTTTACCACAAATCTTAGCTAACCTAAGATAATCTTACCTAAGTGACTGTTCCTTTTACTTTCTTATTTTAAGATTAACTAAGCTATTTACCTCCCCCCTTACCTACGCCAAGTCAACCGAATTTCCGTCTTAAAGTAAGAATTTTGGCTAAGTTTCTAAAATATGTCATACTCATCTGTCAATCGGCAACGGCATAGAGGGAGAGGTTAAGTTCTTTTTTATATTTTGTGGGTTAAGTCGATAATACAAAAAAAAATGTTAGTGACTTTAATAGATCCTTTAATATAATAAAAATTATACCATAGATGTGTCTATAGAAGAAGCTGGAAGGCTTAACAGTAGAACTCTAGAAACTATTTATTTCCTCTAGTCTCTAGTCAAAGACTAATTCCTCTAGTTGGAAAAAATAAGGTTAATTGTATGATGACGTGACAGAATCAAAACTAAGCTAAGTTCATGGCATTTTTCTTGTTCCTTTTGTAAGTTATTTCAGCTAAGATTATTTAATGAAACTAGAAGTTAGTTAAGATAAAAATGTTGTAAAAAGAAAACAACTAGTGTCCCGGCACTGTTGGTTCGCTAGCGCATTACCGTATTTCTAACTCATTCAAATGAACGACTCATCATGAACGACTCTTTTAAGTGAGCTGAACGAAATGTGCCGGCACAAAAAAAAATGAACGAAAGACCCATCACTATTTTCTTAGGTTATGTGGTGTTTCATTCTTCAATTTTTAGTGTTCGAATATGGAGTTAATTTTTGTAAAATCAATAAAGTTAATGTTAGATTCGTCATCTCAGGAAAGTCTAAGTGAATCTGGTAACTCTGACGACTCTGAAGAATTAGAGTTGTTTTATCTAAATAAGGAACAGCTTAAGATACATTATGTCTCGGGACGTTTTGATCATATTATACGTTTTTAGACTTTCAAGAACATCCGTAAATGTGTGTAAATATTTTGCAACTACTTATGATTTTTTACGTCTAATTTTTATTTTTAGAACCTTATAGAAGATTTAAGAATAAACTATTTACACGTACGAGGCAACCACCAACCAATGCCTATAGAAAAAGCACTTCTTCGTACTATATGGACAATTAGCAACCAAGAATGTTTTCGTTCAATTGCCGAGAGGTTTGGTGTGCGTAAAGGAAATGCACATACGGTTTTTATAAAAATATGTAAACTATTGTCAGGTGCAGTGACCAAATAGGTATATAGTTTGGCCAAAAAATGATGAGGTCCAGAAAAATGTTGAAATGTTCAATCAAGTAAGAGGCAGGAATAGTTTCCCCTCAGTTTTTGGATGTGTCATCAAAGCCGATTTGTCTAATATGTAATGATTCCGTTGCCGTTTTAAAGGAGTACAATTTAACACATCCAGACTTTACACATCTAAACATTCAAAAGACTACGACAAATTTAGGAGTCAGATCCGAGCAATTGAAAAAATACTTTTATCCCAACAAAATGTGTTTTTAAAACGACGTGTTGAAGGTGATGAAATAGTAAGAGCAAGTTTCGTTATTAGCCAGGTGGTTGCAAATCATTCGAAACCTTTTGCGGAAAGAGAATTTATAAAAGAGTGTATTACTTCTGTAGCCGAGATTTTATGTCCAGAAAAGGTCAACAAATTTAAGGACGTTATTTTATCACGGAGAATTGTAATGAGACGCATACAAGCAATGGCTGACAATATAAAAATTAATGTCTCTCGAATTGTCAAGGAGTGCGTCACGTTTTCATTAGCACTCGACGAGAGTACCGATGCCCCGGACATCACTCAACTAGCCATTTTCATTCAGGCCGTTGATAAGAAATTTTCCATTATGGAAGATTTGCTCGCCTTGCAAGCTATGACAGGAACTAACAAAGGGGAAGACATTTTCGAAGACATTTTGAAAGCTTTCGAAAATTTTGGTTTAGAATGGTAAAAGTTGTGTGGTATATCAACTGATGGGGCTCCTGCAAGGGTCGGAACTAATGTGGGCGTCGTTGCAAAAATTAAATCGGAATCTCGCAGTAGGGACATTGATGTTGATAATTTTATGACTCTTCACTTCATCATACATAAAAAACAGTTGTTGCGTGGGTAAATTTCATCAAATCGAGAGGCTTCAATCACTGACAGTTCCAAGATCTGAAAGCAGAATATGGTGACGTTGTCTTTTACACAGAAGTTCGGTGGCTCAGCAAAGGCAAAATGTTAGAACGCTTTTATGATTTGAAAAATGAAATACAAATTTTCATGGAAATGAAAGAAAAGCCAGCTGAAAATTCGTCAGATGAAAGATGGTTAGCCGATCTTGCATTTCTCGTTGATCTCACAACTCATTTGAATGTCCTTAACTCGGGGACAGTTGGCCCATGAATTAATTGCACATGTTAAAGCTTTTCAAGCAAAATTGCAATATGGGAAGCTCAACTTCTTGCCGGCAATACCTTCCATTTCCGAACTTTAAAGCCGCTTTACAGTCTGCAATTCTATCTGCAAGTTGCAAGTCTCTTGCACGTAGGCATGCGCACTGAGCAGCAGTGTATTGCAAAAGTTGTCCTATCTGAAAGACTCTTGCATTTTTGGATATCGGTTTTGCTCGATTTTTATTGCAGCTTTTCTGCAATTCTGGGGAATAATTTAGTAGTTTGTATGGTTACCACCTACGTAAAAGCTCCTAAGCTGAACTGTCAAATTCAAATGTAATGATAACAGTGTGTTTATAGTATTATTAGATCGTTGATCTTTCGCACACGGTGTACCAATCTTTGTAGGTATTAATCTATATAGATATATCAACGTACTATTTTTGTATTTGTGGCAAAAATAAAATGTCTTGTCACAAAGGGTAAGTTTTGCTCAGCAGTTATTTTAATCCACAGGTCAAAATAATTATACCTAACCTTATTGTTATTGTAGAGCTGGTTTTGATTGGAATAGAGACTCTACAATTTTGTTAATACAGTTATATGAAGAGCATCCTTGCTTGTATTTAGTGAAACAGGAAAATTTCCATAACAGAAATAAAAGGAGCGAGGCACTGGAAAAAATTACACGAGAATTTAATGAACGGAAATTGGCAAATCTAACCGTAGAAGACATAAAGAAAAAAATTCGTGGCATTAGGACCCAATACTTGGCTGAAATTAGCAAAATTAAAAAAAGTGAAGTGTCAGGGGCATCAACAGATGATGTATATACACCAAAATTATGGTGTTTTGATTATTTACAATTTTTACAACAGGGGAGTGGTGTAGTAACTGAAGGGGAATCTAATCTCGAGGTATCTACAGTAAGTGAAAAAGAACAGGCACCTGTAGAAAGTGAACCAGAAGTAAGTAAATTAATAAATTATTTTTTTGTTAGCAATTATAGAAACAATAATGTTCCCTATTGATAAAATTAGGTTTTGGGGCAGTGGGCTCTGTAAGTTAAAATTTATAATAAACAATTAAATGTGTACAGAATTTTTTCAAATATCACATTTTTGTATCTGTTCACAAAGTTAGGATATGCTTTCTGTATCTGTCTTAAAGATATATCTTTGCCCCCATGACTCCTTTTCTGTTAATATCTTGTAATATTTAATGATGAAGGGACTAATGAATGGTTTAATATAATTTTTAGCCTTCTTGTGAAATAGTATTTGATGGAGAAATAAGTGATATAGGAGTAGTTATGCCGCCCCATTGTATTCCTTCAACATCAGGGACACCGTAAAGACAAGGGGAAGAGTTTTCTAGAAAAAGAAAGAGACAAACAGAAAAAGATAAAATAAATGGTATTCTCGATACAGCACTGGCTACATTAAAGAATTTCACAGACGAACCTGCACAAGAGCAATGTATATTGAAACATGCTTCGTTTGGACGGTAAGTTACTAAATTATGAAAATATAATAAAATACTTTTGTATATAAATAATGTGTTTCCTTTGCAGATTTATAGTAGACGAACTAGAGAAAATCGAGGATGAAGTACTTCTAGACGAATTAAAGGAAAACATTATTCAAAATATATTTTCCACGAAGAGAAGACAGAGAGATTTGAGAAAATAAACTTTTTCCTTGATTAGCATATATGTTAATAAAAAACAAGTTTGAACTATTGAAAAATTTATTTCTTATTCTGTGACATAAAAATCCTTAAATAATTTCATCCTGCCATGGTACTCTTCCGCATCCAACGAAGTATTCTTTAAATTCTTCTCTGACATTAAGTGCTTCATTTCTTGGCCTACCATAGTTTTGCCTACTCAGTCCAAACAGATACCTAAACTTTTCACCGTCTGTTTTATCTGGACCATTTCCCAAATAAGTAGTGGTCAATTCTTTCTTTAAAAAATTGTGAAGAGCACAGCATGTCTTAGTAATAATTTTTGCTTTTTCAGGTCTTAAATTTATTGTATTTAGCAATACCCGAAAACGGTTAGCCAATATACCAAAAGTATTTTCAACTACTCGACGTGCTCTACTTAACCTATAATTGAAAATTCTTTGTTCTCTCGTCATATTTTTCAGTGGATAAGGTTTAAGTATATGACTTGATAAAGCAAACGCTGCATCTGCTACAATAACATGAGATACTGGTTTTGATCTCCCAGGAAGAGGTTTGTATTCAGGAAAATTCAATGTGTTATTTTCAATAGCTTTTGACAGTTCACTTTGCCAAAATATCCCACCATCTGATAATCTGCCATTCATTCCAACATTTATATACGTGAAGTTATATTTTGCATCAACAAGTGCTAATAAGACTATACTATGTTGTTTTTTGTAATTAAAATATGCAGATCCCTGATCTTCAGGAGCTTTAATTACGATATGCTTCATCTAATGCCCCTATAACATTTGGAGCATTCCATATTGTTTCAAAATCCCTCGAAATTTCTAACCACTCCGCAGCTGTTGATGGAACCTAAAAAAAAATAGAAGTCACGATGAATATCAATCAAAACCTGTGTTGTGAGTGAGGTAATGTATTTAATTTCTAATTTCATACTTACTTTCAAATATTCGGTTTTCAGTTCTTTATATATTGCTTCACATACTACTGGAATGAATAGTGATATAGCACTTTCTGAAATTCTATAATTGTACATTAAGCTACGAAAGCTTTCACCAGTACCTAAATATCTTAATGTAACTATTAGTTTATCTGCAGCTGATATGGTTTGTCGACAAAATGACTTTTTTGTTATTCTATGTTCAATCTTATTCAACAATTTCAGAAATGATTCTTCATTCATTCTTAAAAAATTCAAATACTTCTCTGGATCAGATTTTGTAAATTCATCAATTAAACAAATCTTTCCCCTATTCTGATTAAGCCATCGTCTTACCCACCATCTTCGTGATTTATGCTCATTTTTCAAGTCTTCCATAAATATAGTAGCAGCAATAATAATACATATTATTGAAGCTGCAACTTTCTTCTTTCGCTTCAACTTATTCATTTTCACTTGTAGATTCAGAATTGAGACCGACTTTTATAGGTTATGGTACTTGTCAATTTTTATATTTGGATAAACAGGTAGTGTGCATTCGGTTTGAAGTGTTGGTATCACTTCTATTGCATTTGTGAATTGACAACTGTAAAACAAACCGCGAGTCATAATTTCCGGAAAGGTATTGCAAGTGAAAGGGCTTGCTGCAAGTCATTGCAGAAAGAATTGCGGACTGTAAAGCGGCTTTTAGCAATGCATGAAAGTTACAATCGAAACTCATTTGCAAAAGAACTAATTCCTTGAGTGACGAATTTTCTCAAAGGCCTCTGGACTTTCGATCGCATGAGAATAATTTCTAGATATTTACGAATCCCTTCGGAACTGATGTACATCAAGTTCCTATGACTTTGCAAATTGAAGTAATTGAATTGCAAGCAAATGACGCACTTATAGACGTTGAGCCACAGAGCATGCGCGGTTTCCTTCCGCGGGAGTAAATGTAGCCTACCAATTTAGATTTGTCATGAAGTCAACATGAATGTTTGGGATGATACTTTGTAAAATTCGGTAGCTTAGTAGCGTTACCACCTCACAAAGATGGCCACCGGACAAAAATCGTAGTTTACCATTCTAATTCTGGTTTCATTTGTAAGGAGTAAAAGTATCATTAAAATTTTGATTTAGCATAAAGCCAGGATCAACGTTTGAGATAATACAGTGTAAAAATCGGTAGCTTAGTTACTTTACAACGTCACAAATATGGTCGAAGGGCGAAAATCGTAGTATACCATTCTAAGGTCAGATTTCGCTGGACGGTGGATAGGGAGGCACGGACCGGTAGCTTGGCCGCCGCGTTCTCCCGACCTAACCCCGCTGGACTTCTTTTTCTGGGGATATCTAAATAAAAAAGTTTACGCCACCGAAGTCGATACCCGTGAGGAATTGCTGCAGCGTATCAATGATGCAGCCAATGAAATTCGTCAAAACCGTTTTAGCATCTTAATAGCTTCGAGAAGTGTTACACGTAGGGCAAGACTTTGATACGG
>NW_019416614.1:345471-378940 GCF_000390285.2 Anoplophora glabripennis | reverse complement strand
GTCAGGTCGTCGGCGTATAAGTATATGTTGGTGTTGGGGGGATGTGGGATGTCGGAGTTGTAAATGGTGTATAGGTGTGGGGACAGGACGGTGCCCTGGGGGACACCGGCCTCCATGGGACGGGTGGTGGAAAGGGAATCTTGGATTTGGATGCGGAATTTTCGGTGGTGTAGGTAGGATTTTATGAGTTTGGTAAAGGATATGGGATATTGGTTGGTGAGCATTTTCATCAGTAGGCCTTCATGCCAAACCGTATCGAAGGCCTTTGCGACGTCCAGGAAGACAGCACCAGTGTACTGTCCCCTGTTGAAGGCCGCCGTGATGTGCTCGGTAAGGCGAAGGATTTGGAGTTCAGTGGAGTGATTGGGTCGGAAGGCGAACTGCTCGTCTGGAATGACTTGCAGTTCTTGGGAGTGGGTTCTTAGACGGGTTAGGATAATTTTTTCTACCACTTTGCTCATAGCCGGGAGCAGGCTAATGGGCCGGTAGTTGGATGGGATGGTGTGATCTTTGTTGGGTTTTGGGATAAGGATTATGTTTGCTGTTTTCCAGCGGGTAGGGAAGTGTCTTAGTCTGAGTGTCGCGTTTGTTATGTTTAGTAGGGCCATGAGGCCCTTGTGTGGTAGTCGTTTAAGTGTCGTGTTATGTATATTGTCGGGTCCGGGGGCTTTTCTGTTTTTAAGTCTGCGTATTGTCAGTCTTAGTTCGTCAGGTGTTGCGGGGGGGATTATGCCATTGTCTGGCTCTCTGTCGACGCGTCGGGCCGCGCGCTCAGACAGATTTATAACCGAGATTCCAAATAAAGCATAAGTTTTGAGTAAACACGAGTTATTTAACCAACAACAATTATATATAACACAATGTTATGAAAACTGTTGCGTTGATATAATTTATCTACATTTTATCACAGTTATTCATGTATTATATGAACAATGTTTGATACTGATGCAGTTCGTTCAGTGTACATCCATTCAAAAGTATAACTTCTCTCAGTGTTTGTAAACGGTTGTGTTTCCTTCAAATCTGTAAATTCTACCGTGACCACGAAACATCAAAGGAGCCGCCGATTCTCGTTGGTATAGTGTTCTCTGGTTAAACTTCATTGCGATTCTGAAAGGGTAAAAGCTCAAAACAGGGGTTTTGTGACATAATAGTCAATTTCGCACATATTCCTTATTGAACGTTGAAACCTTCATTGACGATATTACAACGTTACCTTAATATAGTTACCTGAATAGTATTAACTATACAACTTTGATAAACGGCATTGTAAACTAATTGATAAAATTTGAACGTCGATTTATTTTCAATGGCCACCAGAATAACACTGATTAACCCCAGACAGCACAATATATTCCGAGAATATTCTCTAAACCTTCTAAAAAGATTATATATATTCTGAATAGATGTAGAATATTCATAGAATATTAATTTTCCATATATATAATAACAATTATATCTCAGGAATATTCTTCAAATGATATTCCTAGTACATTCTCAATAGCACATAGGCGGTTTCAAAAAAACTGCAATTTTTATTTAAAAAGAAAAACAGCAATAAAACTGAATAGATATTCTATTTAACGATCTGGGAACACCATATTAAATCGAATTTGCGCTTATTCCAATTTTATATAAAAAAGTTGAAAATAATCAACATATATGTTGTTTATGTTGATAGTACTTGTCGTATGTTTTGAGTTTTGTAGTTGGTAATCCATTGCAGCTAGCAATGTTAAGTTAGCATTGTCCATCAACCGATATATATAAGTGTTTTTTATTTAGCACAAAGTCGGTTTAATGTTTTGTGGTGTTTGGTATACTTAAGATTGATTAGAAGCTGTGACAAAATGACAGAAAGGAGAAGGGAGACCATTGAAGCTACAAAGTAAGTTTCCTTTAAGGTTATAATATTATTTGTATATTTTAACGAACTGACAAGAAAACGAAATAAAATATGATGATAGAATATGATGATTGGTAGTTTCATAAAGATTAATGAAGTTACAACAAGACTACCTTGTAGTGCGCCCTATTTTATTTGTCATTCTTATTTTTGTTATTTGTATTTGTATTTGTTAGCGCTGTTATTTAAACTGTGCCTCTATGTGGTGTAAGGTGTATGGATCAACGATGTGAATCCCCGCCCGAAAGTAGAGGGAGAGCGGAGCCTGGTACAACTAGGGAGAGGAGGTGGAAAGATAGGCAGTTGGCTAAGAATGGTCAACCAGAGAAGTTCTGTTGCGTAGCAAAGACGATAAGTAGCAAATAATAATTAAAAGTGGTCGCCTCATTTTTAGAGTTAAGTAGAGTGTGTGCACCACGTAGTAAAGTGAATGGTGGTTAGTTGTCTTTCCTGCTCCCCCACAGCCTCCATCCTAGACGGCGTAATCAGCAAGCGGCAGAGGTACCATAGGGGCAAGCCAGTGCAGGTGACAGTGTTAACGGTATCTATAGTCTTACAAGGAATGTTTGTTTATTTTATGCTTCATAAGTGCCAGGGAACGGCCAGACGGAAGAGTACAACATGCTCACTATAACCTTCATCAAATTTATTGGAAAAGAACTCATCATTCACAAAAAGGAGCAGAGCCTGTAACAGAAAAGGCGGCAGACAATTTGAACATTTGCAGTATTTTTTAAATAAAATTAAATAATAATTGAAAGATAATTCGTTCTCTTGTGGCAGTAGTGCCCAATAAAGTAATAGCTGGCGGAAATTTCAAAAAAAATCGAAATAACTGAAAAACGAAAACGGTTATCCTTTATTTACCGGACACGCGATATACGAGTATGAGCCCAGATTATGGTATTTTGGTATATGGTGTAGAAGTTCAAAAAAGAGTATGTATGATGTACAAATTTTTTTTCAAATGAAAAAGAATTGTTATTTAATTTGATTTATAAGTATGAACATTATTAAAAACAATAAAACAGATAATGTGTGTAACGAAGGAAAAACCCAGACCTGGCAGGAAATCTGCAATGAATTTAATTCTTCTGATCCAAATTTATGCCGCAGGAATGTACATTCTTTAAAAAAATATATGAGAATAGAAATAAGGAATTAAGGAAACCGGTGGCTGAAGAAAAAAAAGAAAAGCTGTTAACTGATGGAGGAATTATGGAAACAGTAGTCAAAGATTCTAGGCAGGAGTTACTGTTATCCCTGATGAATAAAGACAGGGCAGGTTTGTAACGATACCACATTTGGGCTATCATCATGTCCAAAAGACTCTACTAATAAAATTAAATTGTGAAAACGGGGAGGTACAGGTAAGATTTTTTTGTGCTTCAATCACAAGCCTCATATCCCAGGTAACATTTTGAGTTGTATAAGAAACCTGAAGATGTAACGACCAAATATAAGTACAACTTATGTTTAGACGGATAGACTTATTTACAATTCCTTTACGACTGAATTCGGACGGTTGGCAACGAGCTTTCATGACTTTTGATACAACTTTTACATAACTTAACCCGATATGACTATTATAAGTCATAATTTGAAGACAATTTAACCTCTGATCGTATATTTAATTCCGATGAAACTGTAACTAGTGTTAACAAACCACCTAAAGTTTTAGCATCAAGGGGAGAGAAACAGGTTGGTTGGAACGAGGGGAATTGGTAACAATTCTGTTTACTGTTAAGTCATGTTAACTCTCTGTGGTTTTCAAAAAACGAATTTATTTGTCTACTCTAAAGTTAGGCCAAAGTCACATAGGAGATATTGTCACATCACTGACGATATGATTGTGTTTAATCCTTGTATGTAGAGGAGACCGGGGCCAGTTGTCACAGGGGTAAGTTGTCACAGTGCCAATTATTTCCTTGTTTAAGAGAGAAGAACGCTCCACCATCTATGGTCAGGTGTTGCTACTATTTACCGACACCACAGAAAATATATTCAAGATCGGCTGGCAGTTAATCTATTTTATGGTCGATTATGTGTTTGGACGCGTCCGAGTAAAATTCTTAATCTGCAATCATCTCATGCTGTATCAATGTGTGTGAGTCCAAGGTACTTTTTTTAATTATATTTGATACTGTTAACCTTGTAGAATATATATTTTTGCATTCGAATATTTTTGTCTTGAGATTTAACTTGAAAAAGTTATGTGGGGCTGTCACAAAACAAATGGGGCAAGATGTCACTGTGATAATTTGCCCCACAGCAACTTGGCGATTCAACGTTTTTCACACACCTTTATTCTATTGCATTTATTAACCACTTTCAGATGGTTAGAACGTACCAGAGAAAGACCGATCGAGTTACTCTCCCATGGATGTTTTTTTGAGAGCAGCAGAAGCTATTAAAAATAAGGATCATCCAATATCCATAAGATCAGCTGCGAAACAGTTTGGTTTACATTATCGCAGTTTAACAAGATATATTTAAAAAACGTCGAACGCTGCCAGCGAAAATGTATGACTCCACCAGGAAGTATTGGAGGTGCAAATCCCTCGGGGTGGATTAACGAGGACCTTTTTCTAAAATTTTTGAAGCATTTTGTGGCTAATCTGAAATGCACTAAGGAAAAACCTGTACTGTTACTTTTAGATAATCATGATTCACACCTCTCTATAGCAATATTGAATTATGCGAAAGGGAATGGTGGCATAATGCTTTCCTTTCCGCCACACTGCAGTCATAAACTGCAACCACTTGATTGCAGTGTATTTGGCCCGCTAAAAAAATTTGTAAATTCTGCTTGCACAGCATGGATAAAATCAAATCCCGGGAAAACTATTACTATATATGATATACTTGGTATTGTGGCAACATCTCTTCCTATGCCGTTAACTCCGAATAACATAACGTCGGGGTTTAGGATTACTGGTTGTATATGCTTTCAACAAGGATATATTTACGGAAGGAGATTTCCTTTCCAGTTACGACAGACAGAGATGATCCAAACAATGATGAATCAAGTTCGCATGACAAATAAGAAGAAATTAATGAAAAACAAGGAATAAACGACAACAGCTAGATCCATCAGACAATCAAGAGACCATCATAGAGGATGGTCAAAAGACAGATCAAGAAACTGAAAATCCAGATGAAAACCGTGCAGTTAAGAACCATTTAAAACAAAATCTTTATCTTTTTCTAATATACCTACCTAACTCTATTTTTAGGTCCCTCTGGGTTACAACAATTACAGAAATACACGGAAGCGACCATACCCGGACCCGAAGAATTTGAGGCAGTGGTCACTCCAGAAATAGTTCATCCTTTTCCAAAAACGTCAAACAGGACCAACCGTACTCAAAGAAAAAACGCAAATCAACAATAGTGATAGATACTCCAGTCAAGGATGAAATTGAGCAGGAGAAAATGTCTAGGCAAAACAACAAACGAATAAAACAATCAAAAACCGTCAAGAGGAACCTTTCTTCTACGAAAAAGAAAACAAAGGCTAAGAAGAAAGAAGAAACGTCATCGGACGAGGAAGATTGTATGTTTCTTGTTTACGGAGAACTCTATAGTACTTCTATTGAAAGCTGGATTCGGTGTACAGTTTGCAAACAATGGGCACATACACAGTGTACTGACGGAAATTCTTTTTTGTCTGTCACAATTGTGACTCAGATGACGATTGTAACCCATTCTAAGTTTGTTTCTCAACTTTTTCAATAAAACAGTTTCATTTCATATTTTTTTAATGATGTGTGACAATTTGCCCCAGTCACTGTCCCATATCGGGGCAAGATGTCACAATGTTATTGAAAGCTAACAAAACGTACAACTTCATTCAGTGACACTAATGATTTAAAAAAAAATCAATATGCAGCCTAAATACTAATTAACAATTTAGAGTAATTTTTGTTGAAATACATTTAAAAACGGCTGAGTTACAGGGCCAGAAATCAAAATTGAGACAACTAGCCTAGGTCTCTCCTAGCTTTAGTGTTTTAAACTTAAACTGTTAACTGTTGAATTGGCAATAATTTAATGTAGGACACGGTTCAACCGTAATAGGTAGAGAGAATAAATTATATTACAAAACTTGTAAGTTACTTTTCATTTTATTTTCGGTCACAAAAATGGGCGCCTGCCTACAGTAAAGGGTTTCCCAGCGAGGCGCCCGCAGGGGCCTTTAATTATTTTTCCATCTTCACGTCGTATTCTAAAGGCGAAGTCTTATCGTCTTCTGAGAAATATTTTAACCTTATACAGTGTCGTCGTTTACTGTGTGTAACACTGTTTTTTATTTAATTTCAATAAAAATTCCAAAGCGGTGTATCATATGCCGACAATTACAGGAAAAGAGCCAAATATGTGCTACTTAATTTCACAAGTAAATTTGACATTGTTTCTATGGGCGTTCTTACAAGGGTGTAAGGTGTCCTAAGTCTTTTATTTGTAAATTTATTATGTTTCTATCTTGATACTAACACTAGCTCTGTGTTTATTTATAGAATATCCCAAGATCCTGGAACATATTCCGGTACTGCATTATGGTTTACAGCATTTAACTCGAAATGACTAGTGTAAATATTATGGAGACTTCTGAATATAACAAATGAGAGCAAACCGTAATGAAACTAGTGGATCATGATTATTTACGTTTTCCTGACCATCTAACCGACTATACTGTGGATATTGTAGCGTATATATCAGGTTTTGTTGTGAAAACTATTGAAAACTATTATATTGTTTGTATTAAGTGCCGGCTGCTTTTGCGGGCTCAAAAGAGTTTATCCCGATTACAAGAAATTAAAGAATATAAAAAGCTTCATATTTTGTTGCAAAAGGGTGTAAAGTATGAGAAAGTACCTTTAGAAAATTGATACAGACTACTAATATATTAACAAGCAGATCTCCCAATATATTGCATATATTTGTTAATAAAACATTATCTGCATTGCCAGCAGATATCTATGATTAATTTGCAGAACATTTTTTTGATGCAGGTGATGAATTAGAAAATCATTGTGCGGACCTTGTAAAAATTATTTTAAGATGTTATGTAAAAATCAGCTTGCACCATAAAACAAAAATTATGTTGGAAAAAAATTTGCAAAAAAGAATTCGAAATGTTCTAACGAAAACTATTTTATTTGCCAACCAGTGAAACTGCCCCAGATTCTGATTACTCGATTCGATACATATCGTATCGTCTCACGTATTCTATGACTCTTAAGTTACATTTGTACAAGTCTGAGTTCTCGAGAGGGAAGTGCCCTCGCCGCAGTGCGGTCTGACCAGTTGCCAAAGTTAACGAAAGCCACTCTCTGAATTCCCGTGGAAGTCGAAAACATGGGTAGAGGAAGTTGGTGATACGTCGCCTAGCAAGTCAGAACCCCACGGTGAGTGTGAACAGATGGTGCCTGCATCACCACGAGGCCAAGGATGACCCACGAGACCACTTACTCGACTTCTTAATCGGAGACGAGAATTTTTTAAAACCTTTGAGGCGAGGTTGATGAAGATGCACTACATCTTCCAGTCTCTCGTTCTCAAGGTAAAAACACACAAACCTGCGCCGACAGCAACCTCCGGGTCGCTGGAGCAGATGGACACAGAGGCTGGAGAGGCGGAATCGCATGCAAATGCAGCCACCTCCTCAACTCCTCCATCTCTGGCGCAGGGAGAAGAGGAAATCCTCCCCTCCTCCTAGAAGGCTGAGAGGATAAGAAAAATATTACCATGCAGGTTTACAATGTTTGGTTTAATAAAAATAAGTGTGGTACAGTCTAACCTGCAACATAGCATGGCGGCAACAGCTGCTTTATGCAGACGCCTTGATGTGGTGCAGGATACACTGGCACTGATACAAGATTAGTTGAAATGGGTCACGGAATTTCTTCCATTATCAGACTCCCCGAGGTAATTGCATAGAAAAATGCTTGTGTTAACGTTAAAAATTATGATGATGATGCCTGCTTCGCTTGGTCTATTGGAGGACCAATTATGCGAATCCTTGACCTCAACCGAATCCATGGAGGACGTTTTTATGGCCCCGGTTGAGGCAGGCCCCGGTTGAGGCAGGCCTCGTCGAGGGAGGTCCTCACCAACAAATGGAAATTGAGCGTCCCCATATCGACACTAGATGTTTACAAATCAAATACAGAAACAACGACAACGGCGTCGGAAGGCTCGACGGCGTCAATCCGACAGCGCGTCGGACAAGTTCAGTCATGTTTAAGTTCGATGTATATACATATCTGCGTGCAATGATTGTTGCTAAACACAGTCAGTTGTTATTGATATATTTGTAATCATATATGTATGTACAGAAGCGTAAATAAATCCGTAAAAACATACTCATCGGACTCTTCTTTAACCAAAATCTGAGAGAAGTGTTGTCTCCAAGGATATTTAAAAAAACAAAACAGTTTTTATCACATCACATTCAACAGCGTTTTAAGGCCTTCCTATCTTTTGACAAAACTGAACACGGAAAACGAGAATCCAGAGAGCAAGTGAGACAGAGTATGGAACAGAGAGGACAAAGTACCTTTCAGGTATGATACAAAAGGCGAATTTTATTCAGCTCCGGTTCACTTGAATTGAAGGTCAAGCAAACTGATACCAACCGCATTCCATTGGAAGTTCATGACGTCATGGCAACAATTTGGTTTGTCAATTTTAGAACTACCCTTCTGTGGCGGTTCAAACTTTCGGTTTGTTTACTTTATAACAGAAACATAACTTTACTTTAACCATAGATATTGGGCACCAAAAATCCCCTAATCCACGATGAGTTAATGATACCATATTCCGAAAACTCCCTAATTATTGTCAAGTGACAAATGTCAAATGCCTCACATCGACCGTTGTCATCACGGCTTTTGTTTACTGCTACAAATCAAATCAACAACTACAAAAAAAGCTAAAAATAGTTAAAAAATCGATAGCCGGTCGTAAAATCGTGTATTGTGGCGTGAAAAGAAACAAGCAACTAACCTAACATAACCTAACTTAAAAAAAATATTGTTTGCCCAACAGTTGGGCCCCAACTGTACAATCAAAATGTCTGAAAATATCCAACATATTAAGGTTGAGGGAATAGGAATTATTAGTGAAAGTGATAACTTCGAACCATCCGTTCCTATAATAATAAATGGAACTTTTCTTCGAAATCGTTAAATGAGAAGGACCTAATAACAATAACAATAATAAAGAGACGAAATGTATAAGCTGCAATAAGTATTAAAAGGACGCCTAGATGCCGCCACTAATTTTAAAAACCATTTAAAGGTAAACAGAGGGCTAGAATTTGTACACAAGTGTATTAATCTATTAATATACATATGCTTTGTCTTTTAGGTAAAAGGTCACTCCTTGCAGGAGTATGAGAATTATATGAAGACAATCTTTTTGCATCCAAAAAAGAGAACTGCATCAACAGCTGATAAAGATACAAAAAAATTAAAACAAACCACAATAAATAAAACTGATCATTATGCAGATCAACAAAATGCTGATGAATTAATAGTAAAGTATATAGTTCAGATAATGAGCCCAATGACGATGTCTCAGCATCAAAACTTTATTAATTTAATTCAAGGTATTGAATATGTCTTTTTATTATCTTTATCTAGATAGCACTGGCTATTATTCTTGTTATTTTTTTAGGTATTAGGTAATTTACCAAATACTGAAATTTCTAGTTTTTTAAATTCAATCTAGTATATTTCAATTTTATTAACCACTTGAATTTTGATCATTTTTTCTATATAACCTTCAATGCTGTACAACCACGTGCTAATAGAATTTTGTCTTTTCTCTCTCTCATAAGAGCTTACCAGTAAAGATTACAAAGATTTATTTATGATTATAAAGAGTTATAATATCAAGTAAAGATTAATAAATTGTAAAGATTTATTTGAGGATTTTCTGATTAAAGTAAAGATTTAATTTAAATTAAAACCAGTAAAGGTTGGGTAAAGATTTACAAATGGCGAAGAATTAGTAGTTAAAGTTTAAATAAAGTCACCGAACTTTTGAGTTACGCAAGTGGACAATCTTTATGGTAGTCTGACAGATATTTAGGTCAATCATTGGTCATCAGAGTCGTACATCCCGAGTCCGATACACCCGGACCATCTGCAACATCCCCGAGTGTGTGTGGGTGGGATCACCGGTGTGCTTGCTCTGCCACTGATGCAGATGTAGTGATCCTGAAACCAAGTCTTTGTTAAAGTTATGACGCTGACAACGTGGGGCCCGAGTTCCAAGTCACAACACCATTTCAACATATATGTTATCCAGTTGGAGATAGTAATTTAAGTTTTGTGTTGAATTTATTTCATTTATTGTTCCGAATTAATTTTAAGAAATGTTCCTTTGCAAAAGTTTTTTTAAAGATCCCAAGAAGTTGACCTGAGCTATCTTATCTCTTAATGTGTTTAATTTATCTATTTGAGTTAAATTTATTATCTAGTAGTCCTACTAAAGCTTAAAACTCAGATTTTCAGTGAATACTGTATAGATCTTTTATACCTTAATGATGATGAACTTTTATACGAATTGAGATTATGTAATATTAGAGCAACTAGGAAAAATTTCCAGTCTAAAAGAATAATACTTAATAGTATTTTGAAAAAAGAAAAAAGTGATCCTAAAGAATTAGTTGATCCAGATTTTGAAGTTGAGTCCAAGCAAAATTTTATCAATATCATTAATAGAATTGCAATCAATAATATTAGATTATTTATCATCTAAAGATGAATCATTTTGTAACGTCATTAATTCAACAAACAAATTAGTGTAGTTTAAATCGTGTTAATAATATAATAATATTGTTTTGTCTATATAGCATTCTCTTAATATATTGATTAAACAATGGTAAATAGTAACAGTGATAATGCAGTGAAAAAAGATATGGCAGACTTACTGAAGTCAACAAAAAACTTAACCTGCAAAGCCATGTTATGGGAGAAGACTGTGCCTGCCAGTTGAAATATTTTGAGGTAATTTCAGAAGAATGTAGAGAAAACATATTGAAGGAATTTAATTTACTGGAATCTGTTGACTTGCAAAATNACATCTTCCAGTCTCTCGTTCTTAAGATAAAAACACACAAACCTGCGCCGACAGCAACCTCCGGGTCGCTGGAGCAGATGCACACAGAGGCTGGAGAGGCGGAATCGCATGCAAATGCAGCCACCTCCTCAACTCCTCTATCTCTGGTGAAGGGAGAAGAGGAAATCCTCCCTTCCTCCTAGAAGGCTGAGAGGATAAGAAAAATATTACCATGCAGGTTTACAATGTTTGGTTTAATAAAGATAAGTGTGGTACAGTGTAACCTGCAACATAGTATGGCGGCAACAGTTGCTTTATGCAGCCGCATTGATGTGGTGCAGGATACACTGGCACTGATACAAGAACCCTGAGTAGTTAAATCCAAGATATCAGGTTTAAATAAACTAACTGGGCGTATTTTCAGCACACCCAACACAGATAGGCCGAGGACGGCAATATACACCCTTCGGCATATCAAAACCCAACCACTACAACACCTTTCAACATCTGATCTGACTGCCGTGAAAGTGGAATGTGTAGTCAAGGGCAAACAAACAGTAGATAAATAGGGCGGTTTCGGCACCGGAAGTGACGTCTGAGGCAGTTTGGGACAGCGTCCATCAACATACCCCAGCCGATATTTGGAATAAAAATATTAACAACAAAATTTGGAAGAACGCGTCTTGTAATTTGGAGCAGCATTCAACTTTCCTGCCGAAAAGGAGCCTCACAGCTATTGAGGGTAATATTGAAAATTTCACACCTGGGAAGTACGGGCTCGTCTTCAAGGGACTGCATAAAGGAAAAAAGTATATTAAAAGTGTGTCTCCAATTTATATTTGGTATTATGGTTATCGTTTAATAAAAAGCGTTATACTTCAGTTGCATTATTTTTTATTTTCCTTATACTTGTATATTGTATACCGTATATTTAATTGATAATTAATTGTGGATTCTCTTGTTCAGGAAACTGATAATTTTATTACTAAACTAATCCAGGTTTTAGAACTTGTACAATCTGGTGGTAGTAATCGATATTTAAGACTGCAATTGGTACTAAACGCAAAATTGAAACTAATATTGGTCACTTAAAACGAATAAAAATTTTATTAAAGGCGGATGGGGAACATGTAGGGGCGGGACATAGAGATAACCGCAATCGTCAGGTTATGTGGCAAGACTTTCAGTCGAAACAATTTCAGATTTTTAAATATTTTAACACAAAAAATGCTGTAATAGAATTGGGTACGGATCTAAGTTTGGTTTCAAGAAAATGTTACAGATAAAATTTTAAACAAACTGGATGAGTTCCAGGAAAAAGATAGTGGTTGGGCGTTACACAAAATTATTAGTTTGGAAATTAACATTAATAAATTTGAAATGGGTCACGGAATTTCTTCCATTATCAGACTCCCCGAGGTAATTGCATAGAAAAATGCTTGCGATAACGTTAAAAATTATGATGATGATGCCTGCTTCGCTTGGTCTATTGGAGGACCAATTATGCGAATCCTTGACCTCAACCGAATCCATGGAGGAAGCTACTATGGCCCCGGTTGAAGCAGGCCTCGTCGAGGGAGGTCTCCACCAACGAATGGAAATTGAGCGTCCCCATATCGACACTAGATGTTTACATGAATCAAATACAGAATACAATCCCGACAATGGCGTCGGAAGGCTCGACGGCGTCAATCCGACAGCGCGTCGGAGACAAGTTCAGTTATGTTTAAGTTCGATGTATATACATATCTGCGTGCAATGATTGTTGCTAAACACAGTCAGTTGTTATTGATATATTTGTAATCATATATGTATGTACAGAAGCGTAAATAAATCCTTAAAAACATACTCATCGGACTCTTCTTTAACCAAAATCTGAGAGAAGTGTTGTCTCCAAGGATATTTAAAAAAACAAAACAGTTTTTATCACATCACATTCAACAGCGTTTTAAGGCCTTCCTATCTTTTGACAAAACTGAACACGGAAAACGAGAATCTAGAGAGCAAGTGAGACAGAGTATGGAACAGAGAGGACAAAGTACCTTTCAGGTATGATACAAAAGGGGAATTTTATTCAGTTCCGGTTCACTTGAATTGAAGGTCAAGCAAACTGATACCAACCGCATTCCATTGGAAGTTCATGACGTCATGGCAACAATTCGGTTTGTCAATTTTAGAACTACCCTTCTGTGGCGGTTCAAACTTTCGGTTTGTTTACTTTATAACAGAAACATAACTTTACTTTAACGATAGATATTGGGCACCAAAAATCGCTTAATCCACGATAAGCTAATGATACCATATTCCGAAAACTCCCTAATTATTGTCAAGTGACAAATGTCAAATGCCTCACATCGACCGTTGTCATCACGGCTTTTGTTTACTGCTATAAATCAATATATCCTAGATCTCAACTACAAAAAAAGCTATAAATAGTAAAAAATCGATAGACGGTCGTAAAATCGTGTTTTGTGGCGTAGAAAGAAACAAGCAACTAACCTAACATAACCTAACCTAACTTAAAAAAAATATTGTTTGCCCAACAGTTGGGCCCCAACTGTACAATCAAAATGTCTGAAAATATCCAACATATTAAGGTTGAGGGAATAGGAATTATTAGTGAAAGTGATAACTTCGAACCATCCGTTCCTATAATAATAAATGGAACTTTTCTTCGAAATCGTTAAATGAGAAGGACCTAATAACAATAACAATAATAAACAGACGAAATGTATAAGGTGCAATAAGTATTAAAAGGACGCCTAGATGCCGCCACTAATTTTAAAAACCATTTAAAGGTAAACAGAGGGCAAGAATTTGTACACAAGTGTATTAATCTATTAATATACATATGCTTTGTCTTTTAGGTAAAAGGTCACTCCTTGCAGGAGTATGAGAATTATATGAAGACAAACTTTTTGCATCCAAAAAAGAGAACTGCATCAGCTGATAAAGATACAAAAAAATTAAAACAAACCACAATAAATAAAACTGATCATTATGCAGATCAACAAAATGCTGATGAATTAATAGTAAAGTATATAGTTCAGATAATGAGCCCAATGACGATGTCTCAGCATCAAAACTTTATTAATTTAATTCAAGGTATTGAATATGTCTTTTTATTATCTTTATCTAGATAGCACTGGCTATTATTCTTGTTATTTTTATTAGGTATTAGGTAATTTACCAAATATTGAAATTTCTAGTTTTTTAAATTCAATCTAGTAGATTTCAATTTTATTAACCACTTGAATTTTGATCATTTTTTCTATATAACCTTCAATGCTGTACAACCACGTGCTAATAGAATTTTGTCTTTTCTCTCTCTCATAAGAGCTTACCAGTAAAGATTACAAAGATTTATTTATGATTATAAAGAGTTATAATATCAAGTAAAGATTAATAAATTGTAAAGATTTATTTGAGGATTTTCTGATTAAAGTAAAAATTTAATTTAAATTAAAACCAGTAAAGGTTGGGTAAACATTTAGAATTAGCGAAGAATTAGTAATTAAAGCTTAAATAAAGTCACCGAACTTTTGAGTCTCGCAAGTGGACAATCTTTATGGTAGCCTGGCAGAGATTTAGGTCAACCATTGGTCATCACTCATCAGAGTCGTGTACCCGGAGTTAGATACACCCAGACCATCTGTAACATCCCTGAGTGTGTGTGGGTGGGGACACCGGTGTTTGTTATTTCAGAGTCTACTATTGGTGTCAAGGATGCCAAAGGCTAAACAGAAGCGCTGCATGGAGGCGAAGCCAGCAAAAGAAAAAATACCGTGTCCCACTGTCCTCAATTCTTATGTGATGTCTATTCTCTAAACAGACATATAGGAACTTAAAGGTTGCATCCAAAAATGAGAGACCTTTTCGACGAATTATTATTACGGACTCAAATTTATCTGAAGTAAAAGATGAAACCATTTTTATAGATGCTTGCTCTGCCACTGATGCAGCTTTAGTATCCTGAAACCAAGTCTTTGTTAAAGTCATGATGCTGACAACGTAGGGCCCGAGTTCCAAGTCACAACACCATTTCAACATATATGTTATCCAGTTGGAGATAGTAATTTAAGTTTTGTGTTGAATTTATTTCATTTATTGTTCCGAATTAATTTTAAGAAATGTTCCTTTGCAAAAGTTTTTTTAAAGATCCCAAGAAGTTGACCTGAGCTATCTTATCTCTTAATGTGTTTAATTTATCTATTTGAGTTAAATTTATTATCTAGTAGTCCTACTAAAGCTTAAAACTCAGATTTTCAGTGAATACTGTATAGATCTTTTATACCTTAATGATGATGAACTTTTATACGAATTGAGATTATGTAATATTAGAGCAACTAGGAAAAATTTCCAGTCTAAAAGAATAATACTTAATAGTATTTTGAAAAAAGAAAAAAGTGATCCTAAAGAATTAGTTGATCCAGATTTTGAAGTTGAGTCCAAGCAAAATTTTATCAATATCATTAATAGAATTGCAATCAATAATATTAGATTATTTATCATCTAAAGATGAATCATTTTGTAACGTCATTAATTCAACAAACAAATTAGTGTAGTTTAAATCGTGTTAATAATATAATAATATTGTTTTGTCTATATAGCATTCTCTTAATATATTGATTAAACAACGGTAAATAGGTAAATAGTAACAGTGATAATGCAGTGAAAAAAGATATGGCAGACTTACTGAAGTCAACAAAAAACTTAACCTGCAAAGCCATGTTATGGGAGAAGACAGGCCCGGATTGGGCCGGCGAGTTTAGGTATTAAAGCTATTTTGCATAAAGTCTTAGTAAGTGGTACAAATTTCGCATATTTTATATCAAAGGGTTTTGCAATTATTAGAGACAATCTAATTACAAATTGAAACTTTGACAACCTCTACCTACCTTTTTTAATATCTGTTTTCGGGCTATAAAAATTTGGATAAATAATAACATTTGGTTTGTGCGCACTCACTCATATAGAATGCCCTCGACACCTTTGCATTTTCCTTTTTTCGTATCTCGTATACCGAGGGAAAAATTGAGTTGCGTTGCAGTAATAAATATGCTATGGTAGTGGAGAGGGGGTCGTTTGGTTGTAAATTCTTATTACTTTATAGCCTTAATCTTTGATTATTATTTTATAGATGTCAATATCGTCATCAACCAAGTTTCAAGAACCGATACCGGGAACCTCCAAAGAAAAAGATAGTGATAATGAAAGAGTGAGTATTGAACAAAGTTATATGAAAGTGTTCGTTGTTGCGAAAAAAATATCTAACTTTTATAGGCTGAAGTTGGAACATCGGATATCCAATTTGAGTCTTCAGCATCAAACTTTGTGCCAGAAATAACTTCATCTGTTCCACGTTTACTTGTTTTCCCCATTGATCAAGTGGATCAAGTAACTAATTCAGTAGCTGGTACAGGGGTAAAGATTTGCATGTTTTTGCTGAATGTTGAATATAACCTATACAGAAGCTTGAATGTTTTAATTAAATTGATTTTAGGAAATAAAATCAAAGGAATGTGAACCCAAACCCGTTGAAGATGATGCTTTATCCGAAAATGAAGAACCAGAAGAGCAGACATACTTTAACAAATCTGAGAAGGACACTAACTTAACTCTGTTTTTCAAATTTCATCCTAAACAGCCAATGCATAATGTACCGTTTAATCCCATAACAGCTTATTTTCGAAAAGAAAATGAAAAAGGAAGTGAAACTATTAAACGGCAGTGGTTATCTTATTCAAGTGTTAGTAAAAAATTATTTTGTACATTTTATTTGGCCTTTAGTAATAATAATAATAATAATAATATCTCTACTCCTCATTCTAATTACGAGAATTAGCCCAGAAGTCGGAGACTTGTGCGGGAGAGGAGGCGGCATATTATTATTACGCAGGCCGCATTTGCGCNATTTAATTAACCACTTGAATTTTAATCATTTTTTCTATATAACCTTCAATGCTGTACAACCACGTGCTAATAGAATTTTGTCTTTTCTCTCTCTCATCAGATCTTACCACTAAAGATTACAAATATTTATTTATGATTATAAAGAGTTATAATATCAAGTAAAGATTAATAAATTGTAAAGATTTATTTGAGGATTTTCTGATTAAAGTAAAAATTTAATTTAAATTAAAACCAGTAAAGGTTGGGTAAACATTTAGAATTAGCGAAGAATTAGTAATTAAAGCTTAAATAAAGTCACCGAACTTTTGAGTCTCGCAAGTGGACAATCTTTATGGTAGCCTGGCAGAGATTTAGGTCAACCATTGGTCATCACTCATCAGAGTCGTGTACCCGGAGTTAGATACACCCAGACCATCTGTAACATCCCTGAGTGTGTGTGGGTGGGGACACCGGTGTTTGTTATTTCAGAGTCTACTATTGGTGTCAAGGATGCCAAAGGCTAAACAGAAGCGCTGCATGGAGGCGAAGCCAGCAAAAGAAAAAATACCGTGTCCCACTGTCCTCAATTCTTATGTGATGTCTATTCTCTAAACAGACATATAGGAACTTAAAGGTTGCATCCAAAAATGAGAGACCTTTTCGACGAATTATTATTACGGACTCAAATTTATCTGAAGTAAAAGATGAAACCATTTTTATAGATGCTTGCTCTGCCACTGATGCAGCTTTAGTATCCTGAAACCAAGTCTTTGTTAAAGTTATGACGCTGACAACGTGGGGCCCGAGTTCCAAGTCACAACACCATTTCAACATATATGTTATCCAGTTGGAGATAGTAATTTAAGTTTTGTGTTGAATTTATTTCATTTATTGTTCCGAATTAATTTTAAGAAATGTTCCTTTGCAAAAGTTTTTTTAAAGATCCCAAGAAGTTGACCTGAGCTATCTTATCTCTTAATGTGTTTAATTTATCTATTTGAGTTAAATTTATTATCTAGTAGTCCTACTAAAGCTTAAAACTCAGATTTTCAGTGAATACTGTATAGATCTTTTATACCTTAATGATGATGAACTTTTATACGAATTGAGATTATGTAATATTAGAGCAACTAGGAAAAATTTCCAGTCTAAAAGAATAATACTTAATAGTATTTTGAAAAAAGAAAAAAGTGATCCTAAAGAATTAGTTGATCCAGATTTTGAAGTTGAGTCCAAGCAAAAATTTATCAATATCATTAATAGAATTGCAATCAATAATATTAGATTATTTATCATCTAAAGATGAATCATTTTGTAACGTCATTAATTCAACAAACAAATTAGTGTAGTTTAAATCGTGTTAATAATATAATAATATTGTTTTGTCTATATAGCATTCTCTTAATATATTGATTAAACAATGGTAAATAGTAACAGTGATAATGCAGTGAAAAAAGATATGGCAGACTTACTGAAGTCAACAAAAAACTTAACCTGCAAAGCCATGTTATGGGAGAAGACTGTGCCTGCCAGTTGAAATATTTTGAGGTAATTTCAGAAGAATGTAGAGAAAACATATTGAAGGAATTTAATTTACTGGAATCTGTTGACTTGCAAAATTCCTACTTGTGTGGTTTTATTAGCGTGCTTTCCATACAAAGAAGAAGACCTAAAAAATCAGAAAATGAAGGTAGATTCAATTGCGCAAAATGCATAGAGTGTTTTGTGAAGAAACAAGTACATGAATCATACAGAAGTGTATTTAACAGAGATTTCAACATTTCTTTTGGTTATCCGCGTATAGACACCTGTAGCATCTGTGATGAATTTTTAGCAAAATTAAAATGTTTAAATGTAATAAAGCTAATGTTTAATTTAGTTTTCTGGGGGATTAGGACTTTGGGTTAATTTAAAAGAAGTTATGCTTTTCTTATTAGATTAGCTATCGAAAATTTTATTTTCTTTCGGGCTATAAATGTATTTTTTATTAAAATAATGGAAATTTTACATTATTATGAATACTTAAGTAATGTTAATCATAGTATTTCTTTGATTTATTGATGATTTGTTTTATTTTTTTTTCAAATAATAAATTAACACAAAAGACCTAAGTAATACCCGAGAAAACTAAACGAAACATTATTTATACTGGTCATTAATAAATAGGTAGGTATGAACTAATAAAGACCTAATTCTAATTTTAGCACCCTACATCTGAAAAGTATAACGTAGTTGGGAATTATCTAAGCTATTAAAAGAATCAAAATTGAATTCCATTGAAAATGCTTTCCTCAATATTACCTAATTCAAGTATGCAAAGTCTTATAGAGAAACTCATAGTTGGTGATTCAGAGGAAAGTGAAGAAGACACGTTTGGAAAATTAATTACCGAAGAACTTAAAAAGGTTCCAGAACCAAAAAGAACAATTTAAAAAAGCAGATCTTGGATGTAATCTACTCTGAATAAGAAAATACTGATTACACAAGCAGTTATAATTAACTGTTTCTGGCATTGAATATATAGCCTTCGGAAGATTGTCCACTTTGAAACTAATATACCAAAACTATTTTCAATAACACGTCTTCCTCTCGATAGACGATAATTAAAAATTCGCTTCATATCATTAAGATACCTGCCACCGTACGGTTTCATAACCCTTGGGTACATTCGAAAAGCCTCATCTACAACAAAGTAATATGGTAAAGATATTTGTGAATGTGATAATAACTAAGGTTCTGTCGGTAAGTTGATAGCTTGAGGATTTGAATAAATTGCCTTTTTCCAAAATAAGATTTTATTAAAACACCACCATCACTTTCAGTTCCAACTGCTCCAACATCTATTACTGTAAATTTATAATTATGATCACAAGCAGCCATCAAGACTATGCTGAATGATTTTTTACAGTTATAATAGAGTGAGCCGGAATTTCTAGGCAACTGAATAACTACATTCTTCCCGTCCAGTACCCCAATACAGTTGGGCAGATTCCAATTATTGTAAAAGCCATCACTTATATTTTTCCATTCTCGAGTCCTTGGAACTCTAAGTATTCAGAAGTCAGAATATTCGTTATAACCATACATACTTTAAGAATATATCGTGTAGTACGAGGTGTGACAATTAAGTAACGAGACTGATTTTATTGCCGCGCTTGTGGTAAACCTGCGACCTTGAAACTCCTTTTCCCCTTCCCCGGCATCCTTCCCTTTCCCTTGATATTTTTACCATCGCTCTTGCTTGTTTAGTTCGCATGCTGTGTTGTGTTTAGTAGACGTGTGTTGGTGGTGCTCGTCACGAAAATGGAGAAGCAAAATCTAGAGCAACGCGTCGCGATAAAATTTTGCGCCAGATTTGGCGAAACAGCTTCGGAAATGTACGCTAAAATCGTAAAAGTGCATGGTGATAGTGCTCTCAGTCGTGCCCAGGTGTTTCGATGGCAAAGAGTTTAAGGAGGGGCGTGAAAGCGTGGTTCCAAAGAACCTTTCTGAGGAGCAAAAGTGGCATCGAATGACCGTCGCAGAAGACTGTTTGGGGCAAGTGGAAAACGATCCCACGCTGCTTGATCGAGTTATAACAGGCGATGAGAGTTGGTTTTTCCAATACGACCCGGAAACCAAACGACAAAGCTCACAATGGTTGTCTCCGCACTTCCCCCGTCCAAAAAAAGCTCGCATGAGCAAGTCGAAGGTGAAAACGATGATCATTACCTTTTTTGATAGCCGCGAAATCGTCCACAAAGAATTTGTTCCACCGAGGTAAACCGTAAATCAAGTCTACTATCGCGAAGTACTCGAAAGATTACGAAAACGAGTCAACAGGGTGCGCCCAGACATCGCAAACAACTAGATTCTTCATCACGACACGCGCCGTGCCACACCGCCTTCAGCGTGTCCCAGTATTTGGCCTCTAAAGGGATCACCGTGTTGCAACAGCCGCCTTATTCGTCCGATATGTCACCCTGTGACTTTTTCTGTTCCCTAGAGCAAAATCGGTGGTCAAAGGAACCCATTTTAAGTCGGTTACGGACATCCAAGAGACCGTGACGAGGGTACTCGCGGACATCCAGAAATGTTACGAAGCGTGGAAAACGCGCTGGAATCGTTGTATAGCTGCCCAAGGGGAGTACTTTGAAGTGGATGGCAGAGTTATAGAATAATTTTTAAATATACAGTTTTTATGGAATCAGTCTCATTACTTAATTGTCACACCTCGTAGACACACCGAGCCTAAATGCCAAAGCTATCGAAAATACCTGATCATCAGTAGCCAGTTATCTAAAGAGTAGATGCAAAATGTAATATAAAAATAACAATTGTACATACCGTAAAGTTATTAATAAATGTTCTTCGGGAAATTATTTTCAATAGTTCATAGAATGTATTTGCCATTCTAGTGTATTTAAAAAATAATTCGGGATCAGCTTTAAGTTCATGAAATAACGTGGAAAAATGTCCACGTTCTTTTCTTCTCTGATTAATTGGGCGAACCCACCACCTTCGATAATGCCACCTTTTTTGATGTTTCCACTTCATATATAAAGTAGCCACATTTAGTTGAAGAATCAAGCAAGACATTAATAATAATTGTTCCAAATTAATGAAAATTTGTTTCCCAGATTCGAAGATTGCCTCTTTAAATTGTGCAAGAACAAAATTTACCAAAATGTTGGATGTGATGAAAGATGAAGCTGATGAAAGTGCCTTGCCGTGTTAGTTAGGTATGTTAAAGAGAAAACACAGGTTAAGGATGAATTACTGTCCATAATAGAATTACAAGATTTTACTGCAGATGGAATTGGAATTACAAAGGCAATCAATGACCTTTTAAAAAAATTTAAAATTCCATTTAAACGTGATCGGTTTTGCTGCCGATAATGCATCGTGATGATTGGGTAACACGGGTGGTGTCCAAAGTAACTTAAAGGAAATGAATCCAAATATTTTTGTCCTTGGATGCGTTTGTCATTCACTGCACCTGTGTGCATCGTGGGCCGCAAATAAAATTCCGTCATGTGGAGGAATTTGTAAGAGATATAAGGTGCTGGACGGTAATAAGGCCCACTGTACAAAATTCGCGCCAATTGGCCCTTATTTAAGCGTACTTGAGCATTTTTTTCAGCTATGTGAGTTATTTAAAGTGTTTGTTCTAGATGGGAAAACCAAAGTTTCGAGGCATTCGGGCAAACTGGAACTCAAAAATGATGAAGGAGGCTTTGCGACTTCTTAAAGGAGGACATTCTCAGCGAGAGGTTGAACATATTTCAAGGGATTTCACGTCGAACTTTGTGGTCGCACATGCATACTGGATCTGTAGAAAGAAGTTTATATACATGTATTGTATGCGATATTAACATTTTTGTCAAAATCTTGGAAATTGAGATGACTGCCAATAAGTATGTATAGCAGTTAGATATTTGTCATAAATCATTTTGATACCAACTGTTGATTCAATATCATGGAGAGTTTTATCTATGAGGAATTTGCAGATAATCATCTAATGGATATGTAATTTGAAGGACGAAAACCTTCATGACAAAAACAAACAAAAATTTATCATTAATGTATGGATGGGGATAATTTGACACTACTTAGTGAGACCACATATCATTGATGACGCTTTAAATGGGGATAAATACCTACATTTACTGCAACCTTTCGTTATTAGAACACGCCCCTTTAAATATTTGAAATAACATGTGGCTTATGCCCAATGGTGCACTACCTCATTTGAGCAGGGCAGTCAATTCCGAATGGACGAAAATAAGACCTAAGGAGACACAGTATAAAAACCGAACTGTGTAACATTTCGTGGACACATATCATAGCTGAAAAACTGTGGTGCCAAAGACACGTTTTATGTGCGTTTTCATTTAAAAGAACTAAGGTCTATTCTACAAAAAATGCGATATGTTACGTGGAATTTAAAGGAAGTTGCACAGAATGTGCAGGAATAATTGTGGGTTATATTAAAAAAACACAACTAAACATACTGATGTAGTTATCAAATGTTATATTGTAGGTATTCGTTTCGATATGGTTCACGAAAAAAAAACAACACTTAAGTTTTAATTTGAGACTTAAGGCTACTGCTGCGATGATTGATGGTCGTAAAGATGCAAACATGTATCGCATGGAGCAGGCAGATGTATTAATGACATTTGACAATATGGAACCTCCAATATTGCCGACGAACTCCGTCTCGAGGAAAGCAAAACAAGAGGAATACGATCGACAACTCGATATTAAAAGCAACGATCCGCTGAAAAATTTACAAATCGCAACATATACAACATGCGTTGGAATAATTAAAAAATTCGGTCCAAACACATTTTTCTGTTTGTACTGGACAAAAGAACAACGATCTTTAATATAAATTGATATCAAGAAAGGACATAACAAGTTTTTTGACGATAGATGCAACTGGTAGTCTGGCAAAAAAACTTCCTTTACCAGACGGAAAATTATCTCCTCATATTTTTCTTTATCAACCGTTTCAAACGGTTTCTTGTAAACAAGACGCTGTGGCCATTGCAAACTTTTTATTTGAAATCTTAAGATGTGGTGCCCACCTAAGCCACGATTAGTTGTGTGCGATTTTGGTAAAGCCATTTTAGTAGCAGTGGCTCGGGTTTTCTCAGACTGAATTGACTTGAAAAACTATTTACATAAATGTTATACAATTTTAGAAAGCGAGCCCGACGAAAGCAGTAACATTTCTTGCTATATTAGGTTAGATGTTGTAATGCACCCGTTGCAATACCCCATTCATAGTTGTAAGTAGTTGTAAAATAGACTAGTCGTAGATATTAGGCGGTGGGTGAGGAGTGCGCGAGTACAAGGGAATAGTGCGAGAGTACGAGGTCGGCAGAAAAACGAGGAATAGGAGGTGTGGTGTGTTGGGAGGGAAGAAAAATAAAGTCAAGAGATTGACAGAAGGGACAGGAAATCAGGAGTTTTGAAGAATCAGCTTCTGTGTTATATTAAATAACTATTCCAAGAGATTACTGACATTCTAGATCATCCAGGAAAGCATAAGAAGTAGTCACAACAGAGTTACCCGTATTCCCCTTGTCACCAGCCCGCCCGTATCCTAGATAATTGTCTGCAGAAGTAAATTTCAGGATATCTGCTACCATATATCTATCCGCGAATTTCCACATTCCTGTTTGGAGACACTGAGCGCCACCGCATAGTTCTTAAATTTAGAAATCGTCAGAACTCCTGTTTTCAAGTTTCATAAAAACTATCAAATTTAATTAAATTCTCTGCAACTATAGCAGCTAGAGCGTCGCGGTTAGCATGAAATAGTAGAACTATTCGAGCACAACGCAGAATTGCTTCTATTTTCATCATAATTCCCAATTTCCAAATTTTTAAATACCGTAAATTAATTAAGTTCAATATTTTCGAAACTACAGCAGCTAGAGCGACGCGGTTTGCACTGTTCTATTTGGGGACAAAACTCGTAATTTTTGTTGCCTCCCGAGATCAGTGCCTAAAATTTTTTCAATTTCCAACCAGTTTCTATTAATCGTGAATCTCTGTTTATTGGCTGTTCAAAAAATTAATAGTTCTATGAAAAAGCAGCCAATAGCAGGCCACGTTTCCAAACATTGTGTTGATTGCACTAGCAGCACTTCAATTCCGAATTAACCATAGACTAGTAAATGAATATTGTTGTCTAAGATATTCGCGCTATTTTCCTTCTAGAAGTTTTAAGAATTGCAAAAACTATTCTAACGTTCATGTCTCGTTCGTCCAGTGCGTCGTCTAATCTTTAACATATTTTATTGCCATTTTAGTGCAGTATTATTGTAACCAAATCTATCTAGTGGACATATTAACTTGTCTCTTAAGCTTAAGTGGTATCATATCAATATCAGTCAATAACTATTTGCCAATAGTTATTATTATTATTACATCACCGCCATTATGGATGCAAAGCCAAGGTATTTTTTAGTAAAATACGTTGATGATGATTTATATCAAGTGTACTTAACAATGAAATTGAAAATTCACTATAAAAAAGTTTTTGCAAAGTGGTTGGATGGCAAAACATATATTGCAAAGATTATTACATCAAATTCAAAAGGAGTTCTTCAAAATTTGATGAATAATGTGCAAAATGGTATACCAAAAATTATATATTATAAAATTATGGGTACATTTCTAGCAAGAAACATTTTGAATCAACTTCAAAGTAAGTATTTTATATTGTATACTTATGTATGAAATACGTACAGTAAGTATATCCAAAGGTGTGTAACATGATAAATAAATAAATTTGATCTACACGTTTCATCAATATTTTCTTTTTCATGCAGGTAATCTATAAATTTTCCATAATAGAACTATTCAATAACAATGTGTTGTGTGTGTAACCTCCTACTTATGGAACAAGAATAGAAAAAGTAGCAGAAGAAAAAACTAACCTTAACCTAAAATGTTCATACAAATTGAATATAATATACGTTGTGTTTTGTCAGGCAATAAAGCTGTTAAAGGCTAGTCTGAACATTATTTGTTATCCCGACATAACACAATGCAAAACACCATATACTCATACTATATTATAGCAGTGACTACAACAAGAATAAGACGGTCAACGCTTTAATATACGTTAATTATAATTATCGTGTTTAGTTGTTTCGTATCCAAATACCTAATATATTATCTCAAGTAAGGCACTTAAAGTGTAAAAACTGGTCTCACGAATCACGTGCGGCAGTGGTTACTCTAAATTATGTTTCTGACATTTGTGCCTAAAATGATATCTAATATTTCTGACTGTTATAATATCCCTCTTCATATTTCTGGTGACATAATAGGTTTAATACTTTTGACTGAATCAACACATTTTAAAGTATTTCCGCAGAAACACAAGGCACTAGCCCTCAGAACTTTATAGTACCATAACTTTATTCATTCAATCAACGGTATTATCTATTTCAATGTGAGGCAAGATACATATTATTTGTCAAATAGGTACCCTAAACTTCTAGTTCTCTATATCTATGGTCTGTGTCTCTATCCGTGTGGAAATACTAGATTATAGACATGTTTGCTGTGGTAAGGTTTTTAGAGGAAAATGACGGTGTCTCTGACGTACCAGTGCACTGGTTAAACGAAAATAACCAGTGTTGGTGGCCAAAGCATTCTAAATGTTCTTAATTAGCAAAGTAGTACAACCAGATGAGAGCGCTTGGTTATTATACAATGTGATTGTGGAAAAAATATGTTTTTTAAACTTTATTTTAAAAGTTAGCCCTACTTATTTTAATTCTAGCATCCTTAGAATCGGCTAGGCGAATATAATATTTGAACAATAATAGCAAAGTGCGGTGTCATATATTCAATTTTGAAAAATACAAGTTCAAAAAAACACATTCATTCATTAAAAAATCATGTATATTTGTTTCCAAAATACATTCAATCTCATGTTGAAAATCATGAAACACTCAAAATTCTGAATGATTTTTTTTTAAATTTAGAATGAGATATTGACAAAAATATTACGATTTGCCTGATGCATAAAAATATGTGTTTATCATAAGATGCTATATTTTTCATAGATGAATCTGAGCAGGACCCTGTTGTTGATATAGAAAACATCCCACTAGAACATATTATTATTATTGAAGTATAAGTAAGTCGCCTAGATTCAAAACTTGACAAATTCAAAGAACCATAACGCTTACAATATCAAGGCACATACATATATTTTAACAGATTAAGTAATGAACCTTTTTAATACAGGCATTGATATTATTAGTAATCAAATCATTTTGAAAAATCAAAAACATATTGAAGTCCTTAAAAACGAATTTGTCGACATGTTGGGTTTTTGCGCCTAAACAGTTTATAAATAAATAATTTACAAGGAAAACGTCCTCAAGGATATAGATATAGTAAGGAATACAAACAATTTGCACTGTCTGTATACTTTTTGGAGCCAATGTTTATAGATATTTAGCCAAAATGTTTGGTTTGCCAGCAAAATCCACGCTTTATAGGATTACACAAAATTGCATGTAATAAATTTTATATTTTATATAGTGCAGTCCAGAGTGAACACGATGGCTGACATACAAAAACACTGTATTTTATGTATAAATGAAATGTCTATAAAACAATTTTTATATTATAATAGTAAAAATGATTTCATAGTGGGGTTTCTTGAAACATCTACTGAAAACTGGAGGTATGAACCGACAAAAAATTTATTAATATATTTAAGAGGTTTCTTAAAAAATAAATTTTTTGATTTATTTAACAGTAGCAAAATTAACAATTCTAAAGACTTTAATAGACCCTTTATGGGAACAGAAAAACAAATCAATTTTTTAAATACCGTATATGAAAAGTTTTCCACAATGAAAGTATTAGATAGAAATAATATGACAAAATCTGTAAAATTTTTAAACGGGTTTAATTGGTGAGTTTATGGGATAATATCAAAACTGAATATCATAGCATATATACTAGACGTTTGAACCGGGATCCGTTAGAAATTTTTTTTGGGAATTTGCTTCAGCAAGGAGGTAATGCTAGAAATCCTACTCCAACTCAAATAAATCGAGGATTTAAAAAACTCTTTTCATTCAATTATTTTCAACATTCGGATAATGCAAATTGTATCGAAGATTTTGATACTATTTTGGGCTCAATTACTCCAGAAAAATTAAATAATTTTACTTCAGTTGTTGGATCAGAAATGACTTTTTCAAATTTGACAATTGACGTGTCAGATTATTCAGAGTTAGACATGACTCACAAAAACGCACTAAACTATGTGTGTGGATATTTATTTAAAAAATGTAAAAGAAAGCTTCTTGTGATGTATGTTTAAAATATTCAACTGACCCATGATAACTTTTAAGAGATGTTCTTTTTACATACTTTAAAGCCTATGACCTCCTATGGCCTAACTACAAATTACTAATAGTCCGCTTTTCCAACTGCATTTGAAAGCCGAAATATTACTAATAATTAATTACCGTTCAAACAGTTCTTGCCTGGAAGCAAGTACCAATAGTTTCACGCAAGCGCAGATGTCTTGTTTCATATTTTTAAAAAGTGGGCTGTTGCCATTTAACCTATAAACCTACATAACCTATAAAATAAGTAGTAAAATGTATTCAGAAGGAGGTAATTATATAATAGTTTTATTTATACTTAAAAGCTCATTAATATGAATTAATTTTATTAATATGTTTTGTAATTAAATTATTGTTTGATTGACAGAGTTTCAAATACTGAGGATGAGGAAAACAATCCAGATGCCCTCCAAATGGATGCAGAAAATTAGGCATTTTTGGATTGCCAACAATACCAGGATGTTAATTGATCTTTACAAAAAATATAAAACCAAAGTTGGTACAATGGCAATTCGAAATTTCAAAGCCAGGGAAAAAATGGCCACAGAATTATCAAATACATTAGGACGTCAGATTTTACCAAAAAATTGTGGAAATCGGTGGAAAGTGCTACATCGAAATTATAAAAATGGGTAGAAAATAATAACTCCACTAGAAGGGGTAGAAAAATATTTGAATTTTCTGAAGAAATGGCAAATGTGTTTGAGAAGAAAAGAAACATAAATTCTATCTGACTATTATTAAGAGACTGAACATTTACCTCAAAAAAACCAATAACGAAAATACAGAAGAGATAATAGAAAATGACAAACCAACAACTTCTAAAACACCATCAGGTCTATCTAAAAAGCTAAAGCCTTCCACTTCAAGGGGCGAAGAAAAACGGAAAACGGGTATTTATTTTCAGGTTTTCAGGTCTATTTTTTTTTATATGTGATCATTCCAAATGGAAAGACCCCTCCAAAAATTTCATTTATTGTCCAATCCGGTTTGGGTATTTTTTTAAAAGAGGGCGAATACAAAACTCATTTTAGGAGGTGCTTAATCCATAGGTGAAGTCAGATCGTAAATTACAAAAATCGCTAAACAGTTTTTGCCCATTTACATCGAAAAAATCGAAGTAGGTGATTATTGAGAATGAAATTTAATATTTTGTGCCAAAATATTTGATTATATGGAAAAATAAGACCAAATTGACCAATGTGGTTTTTATATTGAGCACTATTTTCATAATGCACATCAAGCTGTTGAGCCCCATGTTTTGATATAGAAAGTGACTGAAAAATTCCTTTTCAGAGAATAATGGGACAGTTTCTTCTGAAACATCAAAACATATAAGTGATAAATACAATTTTAATGTGTTAGGTAATTAAAAATTTGATAAATACAATTTTAAAGTGTTAGGTAATTGAAAATTTGACCTATAATTTGTAAATATCCTTCGTTTCGTGTTAACGAATTTCACACAGTTAAGACATCTTTAACACTTTTTCGGTAAAATAAAAAATAAGAAAGTTTTTCCTATTCAACACATTTTCTGTGGTGGATATACTGTATAGAGTTTTTTCTTCAATTATTCATAAGTAATATTTTGATAAGCTGATTAAAACTAATCTACTTTAACTTGCAGGTTAAGCAAATGAAAATCAAGATGTCAAAGAATTTAAGAAACTTTAACAGTTGTTATTCGTTGGTTGATTTGTTTTTTCAGAGATCATTCTTTATGTTCATGGTGAAGACAAAGCAGATCAAAGACACCTACATACGAGTATGTATTTAAATATTTTCGAAGAATCTCGAACTGCTTTATTCATTGCGTTTTCACGTAAAGAAAACTATTATACGAAATCTAAAAAAACTGATAGCAACTGTAGCAATAATGGAAATGGGAATCTTAAAATGACAAAGGAGATGTAAATATTGATAGTGAGAATAAAGAAAATGAAAGAGTGATTGACAGTGACAGCAATCAGTATGATGAAACTTCTGGTACCGATGACAATGATTCTAATGAAACTGACAAATCTGATTTAGGAAAATAAAACAAAAATCGAACAAAAAAAAAAGATTTATGACCAAAAATTCAGAGTTCAGTGGAAAAACGAGTTTAAGTGGAAATAACCTAATAACAATGAAAATGCTGATGGCGGTGGTGGTGTGAAGTGGGCTTGCAACACAACAATTATGGGAAGTGTTTTTCATCTCAAACGATATGAAAACAGCAAAACACAAAGAAAAGTTTACAGCTGCATCGTCGACTCCATCAGTGGCAAAAATTTTAAAAGACATCCAAGAAAACAGAGGACCAAAATGTAAGGGAAGCCGAGCTTAAACTTGCTATGTTTCTAGCAGAATACAACCTTTCTTTTCATTTGATGGACCATCTTCCTCAACAAATTTCACTGTTTTTGTTGTTTTATTTAGCATTTGAAGTGCAATAATATTGCCTCTGAAAATAAACTTGGTACTGATTTCTGTTTTCATTATTTTTCGTAGAAATTGTGGTGAAGGCGTTAGTGTAATTGGTGAAAGTCATTATGCTGAATTAAATGTCACTGATGAAGATTCAGCTGTAAATTCTAAAACTGGATAAGTTCGGTATTATATTTTATTTTTTACTGTAGAGTTCGTTTCTTATTAATACCTGGAACCAATTTATAATTGAAATAATTCTAATTTATGTATATCTTGATTTTAGGACTAATACTGACGATGATGGTAGAGACGATTTAATTGCTCAATTGAAAGCGAAAATTGCTCAGCTAGAAGCAAAGATTACAGCGCAGAATATTGAATTAGATGCCGTTAAGAAATTATTTACAACTCAACAGCTCGACAAGTTGAAAAAAACCCTTAGAACGTAGACGTTGGACCTACGAGGACATTTCAAAAGCTATAATAATCCATGCAGCCGGTGCCAGGGCATATAGATTAATACTAAAGAAAGGTTATCCTTTTCCTATTGTGTCGACATTCTGAGCGTGGTTGAAGAAAATTCAAGTATTTCCCGAAATTCTCAAACCTGTCTTCAGCATCATCAAGCTACAGGATTTAAACAAAATTCAAAAGCTTTGTGTAATATCTTTTGACGAGATAAAAGTGCGTAAGGTGTATCTTTATGATAAAGTCAACGACGAGACTTTAAAACCTTATAGTTATACGCAAGTGGTGATGTTAAGAGGACTTTTCTCAAATTTGAAACAGCCGATTTTCTACGACTATGACTGCAAGATGACGAAAACTTTGTTATTTGAAATAATAGATTATGTGGAAAATTCAGGTAGTTATTATACGTATTTAAATTAACATACTAGTCCATTTAAATGAAGGCTGAACTTCCATGTTTTCCTCTGTCGATCAAACCTGGGTGTTTTCGACCCTCAGGAATCCGAAACCGCAAAAATTTTTGACTTGGATGGTCAAGCAACTGGACAAATGGTCAAAAAAACGTAAAAATAAGTTTTTTCGCAAATATCTCGTAAACTACGGAAACTAGTAGCAAAAAGATAATTGCACCATCGTGTTCCCATGGAAATTTTACGTCGACTTCATAATATTGCTTATTAAAATAAACGGCGGGAGTAACTATGACTCTATTCCGTCGCCCTCTTCGCCCTCCTCTTCTTCCTTTTCGAATGTGACCCCTGGTGGGGAGGATGACGCCGTTGAAGACGACCTCTTAAGGCGATATCTCCAACTGATCGCCCTGGATCCGGCAATCGATCCAGCTCTGTCTGACGTTTGTAATAACATATTATCTAATGACATCGACCTTGTCCATAATTCTATTGACGCCCTATATCGAACCCTCTGGACCCCCCACCCTCCCCGCGACGAGAATACTGAGGCTCCTGACCCCACTGCTCGCATCGGGGTCCCTGGTCGTCCATATCCAAACAATAGAGCGAGAAGGGCTCATCAGTAGAAACGATCTTAAGAGCTCTACCTTAAGGACAAGGCTTCCCTTACTAACTTCATTGTCCGGGGGATTGAGCCGGGTGCTGAACTAGGGAGACCACCTGTTGAGGTTATCGAGGAGCACTATCGAGAAATTTTTGCGGGTGATTCACCGGCCGACAATCATTTTATAACCGACCCCAAGCCACCAACTCCCGGTCTTTATTCTCCATTTTTGGAGGAAGACATCAAGATCGCCATCTGGGACAGGCGCGCTTCGGGTGCTGCAGGCCCAGACATGTCAATTAACAATCTTCGCCGTATCGCCCTTCGGAGAGTGACTATTTTTCTGAACGGGATGTTTATGGCGGGCTATATCCCATCAGCCTTCAAGAAGTGCCGCACTACTCTTATCCCCAAGGACGGTGCGGATCTTGGGGACATCAACCCTTGGAGACCCATTACCACCGCTAATATCCTCTTGCCCGTCCATTCATCCCAACCGGGATTTCGATCCCTGTCCCATGTCCTACTGCGTTGCCCCGCGACACACTTCGAGCGGATCCCTAGGCATGACCATGCCGTGCGAACCTTCGCGAGGGCCTGCACTAATAAAGGGATTCCCACTACCGTTGAGCCCTGCTTCCGCGGACCGACGGTCGACTCTATAAACCTGATATCTTCATTCAGAGGGACATCCTACATATAATTGACGTCAGTGTAAATTGGGAGACTCCTCGTCCTCTCTTGGATCACTTCAATAACAAGGTCGCTACCTACTCTACCCAGGGTCTTATCCAATCCATCATGAGTCGCTACCCTGGGTTTCCCATTTTGGTTAGCACCATCGTGATCGGTGCCCGCGATATCTGCCAATGACATTGTCTTGGGTCGCCTCGGTCTGGGGAGTTTAACCGCCAGCAATCTAGTTTCTGGTGTGCTTCATGGTGGGACGATGATCCACCGATCGTTTAGCGCCGCGGTGTGGACCCCGAATAGCCGGTGAGCGAAATTGTTCGGATTTATTGTTATATATATATTTATAAATTGTAACAAATTGGAAATACACAAAAAAAATTTATCACAATGGAAATATTACCTGACCGAACTTTAGATCAAAAATAAAATTAATTGAAATATAGCAGACAATAAAATAGCATAAAATTGTTAATACAAAGACTCTGAATATAAAATAAGTATCAAATAAGAATATCATATAGTATAAAGGAGATAACTTTAAATTTAACTCATAAGTGCAAAAATAATTTAAAAAAAAAAAACATGACATCGATAATTGCCAGACCCAGTATAATAAGAAAACAGAATTTAAACCCAGTGTGACATATATCAAAAGAAAGACAAATATCCATAGATGAATATGATATGCATAAATTAGGTAGACGATTAGATGTAGAGAAGATATTTTCAATCAACTGAATTCAATGATGAAATTTTAATATCAAATGTCAAATTAAATTATAAAATTTAGCACATGTCAAAACTAAAGTTGGCTTTACAAGAACCAGAATATGACCTACAAAAGAAAGAACATAAATAAAGAATATTTCACAAAAAGTACTAAATTTATATGTTAGAAATAAAAAGACATTGTCACAAATGTATTAGATGTAAGTAGTGAGGTGAAAGTGTAGTGAAAAAGGTATGCCCAAAGACTGGAAACTATGTGAAGGGACCTTAATGAAAAAGGAAACACTAGAAACTTCCAGAAGGTGGAAAAAACAATTGTTTATTGTTAGTTACGGCTTGGTTTTGATTGGGAAGAAGCCAGATATTAGAAGTAGCTCAGAAAAATCATATAATA
>NW_019416614.1:330364-344416 GCF_000390285.2 Anoplophora glabripennis | reverse complement strand
TATATATATATATATATTAGTTATAACTTTAATTTTTAATCTGTAGTTTGTTCGTTTTGTTGCATGTATCGTCACTTTATACAATTTTAGCATAGTACTGACTGCATTTTGACTGTCTTTTTTTATGATGCTTGTTTACTTGTTTATTGCTTATTACGCATGTGCGTTATCACTGCTAATTTTTGCATCGCCATGCACCTGCGTTGCTCTTACTATTTCATTTTATCTATTTTCTTTTTCTCTATTGTATAGTCATATTGGATGATTTGCTTGTATAGGTACTTGCTTGTCTTACTTAGAATAGGTGCTATGACTGAATCTGTATTATTATGACTACTTCATATTGTTACCTAAATGACGATTCACTATAACTGTAACAACGACTGAACAACTTTTGTACTGGGGAAACCCAAAAAGTTTATTGTAAATGATTCAATAAATGTTAAATATGAGGCACTTGCTATGATAGAAGATGAAGAAATTGTGGCTGAGTCAATCACTTTGCTTCCACCTGTTAACGCGTGTGGTGATGTAACTGATGAAGACTCTGGTGATGAGGATCAAATGGACATCAATAATTTACCAGCAAGTAAATTGCAAAGTCAGGTTGAGATAAATTTAAAAGTTACGGAAGATGAATGGAGTTCTGATGATGAAATACCACTCGCTGAAATTAGAAAAAGAAACAAGGACGAACGAAATAATCAAAATAAAAGTAGTAACAAGAGTGGACATAATCTGAAAAATAAAACAGTGTATCGTTATGTAAGAGAAGACTTACTTACTGGTTGAGAATTATGTTTTTCCATTACATATGGCAGATATTCTGCAACCCAACCAAATCCTGCAAAGATTTTCTTAAATTTTTTTGATGATGATATTCTGTACACAATTGTAGAAGAAACTAATCGATACTCACAACAAAAAAACAAGAACATATCTATTGATATATCAGAAATTAAATGTTTTCTTGGAAAACTGATTTTGAGCGGTTATTCTAGTGTATCCCGAAGAAGAACGTACTGGGAAAACTCAAAAGATGCACATAATAAGCTTGTTTCTCAAGCAATGTCTCGGGATAAATTTGAATTTATTATGATCCATATTCATTTTTCAGATAATCTTCACCTTGATAAGTCTGATAAATTTGCCAAACTTAGACAACTCTTCAATCGCCTAAACAAAACATTTTTAGAAAATTCATCTCCCGAGGTACACCAGCATCGATGATGCCATGGTTCCTTATAACGGACGCCATGGCTGCAAGCAATACATTCATGGGAAACCAATCCGTTATGGGTTCAAACTTTGGGTTGGCATTAGTCGTCTTGGATACGTCAACTGGTTCGAATCATACCAAGGCGTTTCTACCTATGTAAATAAAATATATAAACCATTAAGTGTTGGCGCATCGGTTGTACTAAGTTATGCTGACCAGCTAAGAAGCAGGTGGGCAGATTTAAAATTTCATTTCTTCTCTGATAATTTCTTCTCATCTCCGTCTTTGTTAGAGAATTTACAAGAAAAATATATATACGGCACCGGAACCATTCGTGAAAATCGTATATTTATGTCTGTTCTACAAGATACACAAAGCATGAAAAAAGAGAAAAGCGAAAAGTTCGACTACGCAAAAGTACAAGACAAACACATACTTTTCGTTAAAGTGGAATAATAATAACACTGTCACTTTTGGATCTACTAAAGACGGGATTGAGCCAGTAAATTTAGTAAAGCGTTTATATACGTAGACCAAGTTGTCAAGTTGTATCATAAAAATATGGGAGGAGTTGATCGGTCGGATCAAAATATAGCTCAATATATTATTGATATTCATAGGAAAAGGGATAATACAATGGATCAGTTGGCATTCAGAAGAAGCATAGCTATCGCTATCCTGGAGCAAACACGGTGTGCACAGTATCATACTAAAACCACAACTAGATGTAGAAAATGCGATGTTGGCATACATGTAAAATGTTTCGTAATAGGGGAAGTCGGGGGGAATGGGGGCCACCGGGGTAATGATAGCCACCTACTATCTCACAACCATGCATTTTTAAATCAATTTTACATAGTGCCGCCATCTATAAATTGGTAGTTCAACTGACTGACGCAGTTACAGCGAGCAATGACGACTTTAAGGCGTTGGTCAGGTGTTCAACTAAAACAGACATTGACTTTATTAGCAACCGTGAGTTCGGCGATTGTAAAACTTGTATGTCATTCAAGCTGCGCAATTTCCAAAACAGCAACAAAAATTGTGTTTATCTGTTACCTTGAAGATTTCTAAAGGTGAGACTTTTTGCGATTAATGTTTTTCGTTTGGCACTGTATATAGAAAATCATACATTTTGGGGTTAAGATGGCCAGACATACAGGGGTAATGGTGGCCGACCACCATTACCCCATGATTCTAAGTCATTACTTTTTTAGATGCCTAGACATCGTGAAAGAACGACTACAAAGGCCTCTTGGAACTCGGACAAACTAATGGCAGCAATAGCTGCTGTGAGGGGTGGTCGATCTGTTCGAGAGGTATCCACAGCTTTCGAAATTCCAAGAAGCACGATACAAGCGAGGATAAAAAACAATAATTACAAGGATCCATCACTAGGACGTTTGTCGGTGTTCTCCAATGTTGAAGAAAAACAGCTCGCAGCACATGTCATCAGGTTATCTAAACTATTTTACGGAGTCTCCAGACAAGAGATAAAGAAATGTGCATTCGACTATGCACAGAAAAATAATATAAAATGTCCTTTCAGTAACGAAAAATAAAGTGGAGGAGACGATTGGCTCTCCGGTTTTTTGAAGCGAAATCCGACTGTTTCGCTGAGAAAACCTGAGGCGACAGGTGTGAACAGAGTTACGGCATTTAATAAAGAGCAGGTGTATTTGTTTTTTAAGAATTTGGAACAAGTTCTCACCAAATATGAATGCAAAGAATCCAGAATTTTCAATTTGGATGAGACGGGTATTACAACGGTACAAAAACCAGGCAAGATTCTGGCTGAGAAAGGACTGAAGCAAGTCGGTTTCGTTACTAGTTGGGAAAGAGGTAAAAACACAACAGTGGTTTGTGCATACAGTGCTTCGGGGTTCTATGTTCCTCCTCTATTCATCTTTGCGAGAAAACGAATGAACTTGCTCCTCAAGAAAGGAGGTCCACCTGGGGCCGAGTATTGTTGCTCTGATAGAGGTTGGATGACGGAGGAGATTTTCATACAATATTTGAGACATTTCAAGAAGGTTGTCAAACCAAGCTTGGAAGATCCGGTTCTTCTCATCATGGACAACCACAGTACTCACTGCACTCTTGAAGCTTATGAATTTTGTAAAGCCAATGGGATCATTTTGTTGACAATACCTCTACATACTTCCCACCGACTCCAACCACTAGACGTCACATTTTATGGCCCCCTTAAAACTGCTTACAACACAGAATGTAGTAAATATTTGAAATCACATCCACATGAGAAGATAACTCTATTCGAAGTCGCAGAATTATTTAATAATGCCTATATGAGGGTAGCTACTTTGGAAAAAGCTGCAAAAGGGTTTCAAGTAACCGGCATTTAGCCATATAATCCTGATATTTTCATCAAGGAAGACTTTGCAGCAACCGACCTACATAACCCCTTTGATGAGCCCCAGCAATATACCGAAACACAGCACCGTGACCTACCGCCAGAAAACGAATGAACTTCAAGAATCCACCACTCAACTCCAACACCCCAACCAACTCTGGATGATCAATTCCCAGTGGTGGAGGTGACTAAGGAACCAAACAATAATATGGAAATATCTTTCGAAAAAATTTTGCCTTTACCAGGGCCATCACAACCTCGACGGCAGTCAATTAAACGGAAAACAAAACAAACGTCTCAAATCATAACAGCCACACCAAACAAAGATGTTTTAATAGAAAAAGCGAATAAGAAGCTAGCAAAGAAGACAACCAGGAAAGGAGCAAAGGAGGTCAAGAAAAGAATTTTTCTGGACGATGATGACGAAGAGGATAGTGGTGAAATGAAGAGAGCAAGATTGCCAAGAAATGTTGGGACTAGAAGATATAAGGATTTCAGTTCTGACGAAGATGAAGAATCAAATGATGACGAAAATGAGGATCAGAATGTGATAGGTGACGACTTATGTCTTCTTTGTGGTGAATTCGGGAAGAATAGAGAAATATGGCTGAGATGTGTCATTTGCGGGAATTGGTCACACAAAGCTTGTGCTAATGTAGAGGACAAAATTTTTATTTGCGACTATTGTGCTTGAACTAAGTCAAAGTTACTACTTGGGGGGTAATGGTGACATATGGTCACCATTACCCCAACACGATGGGGTAATAACGGCCACCAGGGGTTTAAAAAAAAATAATATTGTTCGAGTTTTTTGTTGTTTTTTTTTTAATTTGAAAATAAAATATTGAAAAGAACATTTTTGTCTTTCCGTTGTTAATATTTTATGACGATTAGTCGAAAACTACAAATTATGGAGTCAAAAATCTCCGAAATGAATAAATTTATTTTAGTTTCGGTAATTGGGGTTGTTAGGTCACTCGAATAGCTTCAAATCTACACAAATAAAGCGAATAAATCGCAAGAAGGGTAAATTCGGAATGTTGAATGCCTCTCCAGATATAGCGCAACTGAAAACTATTGTTGCTGAAAAAAAGGCTGCAAATTTGAGGAAATCCGCTCGACAAGTCAAAAAAAGAGTTGTATTGGCAGCTTCTAGTGACGAGGAAGAACCGTTTGCGTCGGATGATGAAGACCAATGTTGCATTTATTGTATGGAGCCTTGGAGTCATTTCCGCTCCAGGGAATGGTGGCTTCAATGCCAATTATGCCGCCAATGGTGCCACGCGGAATGCATCCGATTGCCGAAAACAGCAAAACGCGTAATTTGTGATATCTGTAAGTAATCTTACTTACTAAATATAATAAATAACCCGTTTTGCTTACTTTACCGTCCATTTGGAGGCTTCAAGAGCTTACCACTTAATGTATGCCATCTTACCCATAGGGGGTATGCCATCTTATCCATAGAGATAGGGTGAGATGGATTTTTGTTACCTTTTTATTTTTGATTATTTTTAGGAGAAATTGTACTTTTTGTTCAATTTTCAGATAGTTTATATGCTATTAATAAACCACTTATTGATACAAAATGACTAATTATTTCAATATAATTATGTGCTTTCCAATAATCATTTTTTTCAAAATATATGCCATCTCAGACCACGTTCCGCTACCGAAAGTGGTATACCAAATAAATTTTCTACCATGTCTAAAATGGCTGGCAGGTATTGGCTTAACGGATTTTTAAGGCGAAAACCTATAATAAGACAAAGAAAAGCACAAGGTATGAACCCAGCTCGTGCCCAACAACTGAATAGATTGGAACTGGTAAATGACCATTTCACAAAATTGAAAGAAATACTTTTAGAAATGGATTTCATAGATTGCCCAGAGAGAATTTTTAACGTTGATGAAAAAGGTTGCAAGCTAAGGTTACACCATCAGCAAAGTGTTCTAGCAAAAAAAGGGGCGAAACGTGTACACCTGGTAGCACCAGAGCATGGGGAAGACGTTATAGTTGTCTGCTGTGGCAATGCCTCTGGTATTTTCATTCCACCGGCAATTTTGTTTAAAGGGAAAAGACTGAAACCAGAATGGAAGGACACATTACCACCAGGATCACTGGTCCTTATGACGCCTAAAGGTAGCATGAACATTACCACATTTTGCAGCTGGATCGAGCATTTAGCTAAATATGAGCCCGCAGGAAAATGTCTTTTGATTTTTGATGGTGCCAAATGCCATCTGGACCATACGATCATCGATGTAGCCGAAAGACATGATATTGTGCTCTATTGCTTACCATGCAACACGACGCATGAATTGCAGCCGATGGATAAATCCGTATTTCGTTCTTTTGAATACCATTGGGACGATCAGGTGCTCCAGTATTGGTCAAGACACAAAGATCGTAATATCACAAAGATGCGATTCGGTGAAATTTTTAGTGTTGTGTGGGATAAAAGCGTACCACCGGCAAATATAAAAGCAGGCTTCGCTGCAACCGGTATTTTTCCTTTTAATCCCGAGGCAATATCGGAACTGGCATATGCTCCTAGTGACGTTACCCACATAAGAGGTGAACCAGAAGAACCCATCGTCGAACCTACCAGATCGGCATCCCCAAAAGCAGGAACATCCAATAACCGAAAAAGACCCAGAACTCCAAGTATCTCTTCTAATGATGACAGCGCAGAAGAACAAAATACGCCTGCATTTTTGGCTACATCTGATTCAGAAGATGATATTCCTCTGAAAGAACTTCTGAATAAGTCAATAACAGAAATGTTGGAGACCCCGGATAAAATTGTCAAATCAGCAACAAATGTAAGGCAGAAGGCCATAAACAGTCGGGCTCTTGTTGTCAAAAAAGCAGTTTTTAGCAACGAGACAGTCACATCTAAAGTTACATCAACGCCCAAAGTTAAGTCAACACCTAAAGCTACAACATCTAAAGCAGCGACAAAAAAAAATTAACAAGGTAGATGAACAAGACTGGTATTGTGCAGTGTGTCAAATGGCTGAAATTTCCGATATGCGACTGTGCGTTGTCTGCCAAAAATATGTTCATGAGTATTGCGTGGGCTTAACCAAGGAAATGAAAGACAATTTTATTTGTCCATTATGCGAATAATACCCTCGCTATAATTATTAGTTCTGTTTGTTTTCTTACATTTTGTACTAGGTTTATAATAAACAAGTACCCATTTGACAAGTAAAATAATATAAAAAAATATTTCGAGTTTATTATACTTACATGACAATATCTCCAACACCGTGTTGGCAATATGACCATGTATTGGGCATATTGCCAGTACCGTGTTGCCAATATGACCATTTGCACTTTTTTTTTAAATGAACCAAAAATGTTTTAAATCAATTTTTCATGGCAACTATTTTTTTTCTTTAAACTCTAAATATGTTGAACATTATCATGAAATAATTGCCGTTACTTGTTAGTTAGGATTACCTTCTTAACAAAAAGTTGCTTAGGGTGGGCATATTGTATTCACTTACCTTATACAGTTTTTCCCTATATTTACTTGTTTTCGAGATTTGTCGACTTCAATATGCAATGTATAATGTAACAGGAAAATCCATTATTTTATTTAAATCACACTGAGGCAAAATATTCTTTTAAAATATTGCTATAACGGCTTTATTCACATCACATACTAACTAACAAACAATAAATTATAAAAAAACGAATGATCAACTACAGAAAAAAAAATTGTACAATGGAATGCTATCGTACGTAGTGTAACGAACCTTTCTTAATTTTATCCGTTAAATAGCCGATGAACTATTAACTTTTCATATGTTAGTAATGTAAGCGTGGTATTTATTGTGGGTCTGCGTACTAGCATCCGACGAACTGTTAATCTACGTCACAAACCGGCTATAAAAGGCCGACCTCCGGCACCTGAGATTCAGTAGTGTTGATCGGCAATATCCTCAACACGAAGTAAGTCCGCCTTCCCCCCTTGGTATCGGCAATATCCTACCAAGGCTCCTTTCTCCCTATCCGTCCGTCTGAGAGCAGAGCGTCGGCAATATCCCGCCTGTTCTCAGCATCCTCCCTATCCGTCCGTCTGAGAGCAGAGCGTCGGCAATATCCCGCCTGTTCGCAGTACTTCCCCTATCCCGCCGTTATCCCGTACAACCTGAGTCAAAAAAAAAATAGTCTTGCCTACTCCGTCTCGCCGAATGTTAGTACCGACCGCCACCGAATTGTCAATGGGAATTTATTTATTTAATTGTTAGTTTAAAATAAACTGGAGAACATCTATTGGGAAAAGTGGTTTCTTTTCTAATCAAGACCCCTGGAGTATCTTTCTCCACTGTTGTTACCCGGACGGCGACTTTTTGTGGGACATCCGGGTCTCACACTGAAAGTTCGTCACATATTTAATGGCGCCCGAGAGCAGGGACCGATTTGATTTGAAGAAAACTTGTTTTCCGAAGGTTTTGGGACACACCGAGCACGAAACTGCTGTCGTTTACGTATCTCCAAAACTACCGCTTATTTTGAAAATCCGAGTATTCCAGAGGACTCCTGTGAGCTCCTAAAGCCCGAATCCGCACTTTTCTGCAAAAAGCCGAACTTTGCCGAAGTTTCCCGAAGTCACCCGAAGTCGAGTGAGGTGTCTAGATCAGGGTAATTTGAGCCAAGAAAGCGTTTCCGACCACTCCCGAGAAGATCCGACCATTAACGAAGGAGATACGGTAGCCAAAATTGTCATATCGAAGAATTTTCGAATTCTGAGGGCAGAGAGGTATCCATAAGAGGGAAAAAGATCCGAATAATAACAGATTTGCAACAAAATGAATACCGAAGGCGACGAAGGTGCCGTTGGCCTTGAAATAGCTGACCCAAAAATAGGCTGGATATATAAGTTGAAAAAGGAAGGTCTAGTAATGGAATTACGACGACTGAACTTACAGACCGATGGAACAGTAGACGAGCTACGACGCCGACTAGTAGCATATCTGAGAGTCGAACCACCGAAAGATCAACCTACACCCTCCGCAATACCGGGAACGATGACCAGACCACCACAACCGCCGTTTGACTTTGATCTTCTGAATCAAATCCGAGAATTAAATGTTGTGTTTGATGGAAAAGCCGATCTCGTCTCATTCCTAGAGAGACTTGAACAATTACAAGAAGAATATGGCATAACCGACCAGCAGCTGTTGAGGATGCTGCCGGGATTACTGCAAGGCAAAGCAAATCAATGGTATATGAATTATAAGAGCCGATGGAAAAATTGCTATGATTTCCTTGAAGATTTCAAAATTTTCTTTTACCCACCGGATTACCGTGACAATATGGAGGAGGTCATTTGTAAAACCTACCAGAACCGTCAGACCACCGCCAAAGACTTCATTTTGGATATGCAGACCATGATACGATGCCATGGAGGTTTCTCTAGAGAAAGAGAACTAACATGCATTTATCGACGGCTAAGACCAGAATACCGACAGTATATCCGCAGAAATGATGTTTGCAATGTAACCGAGCTATTACAGCAGGTCTACTTGTTTGAACAGATCTAACGGGATATGGATAAGTCCGATAAACCGAATAAAAATTTTCAGCCGATTGGGATGTCCAGAACTACCACTCCTGCTGTACCGCGTATCACTGAAGTACCAGGACGTGATACAAGTCACCGACCGTCGCCGACCCATGTTTCGCACCTCAAGAGAAGGAAACAACTTTACATGCTGGAGATGTGGAGAACAAGGACACACAAGATTTAATTGCCGACAACCACCGAAACTGTTTTGTTCACGATGTGGACGACAGGGAGTTCAATCGCGACATTGCCGATGTACCGCATACCAGGAAAACTCCCGAAGAACTGGGTCACGAGGAATCCAAATCAATTCTCGATTAGAGAGTTCCAACCGAAGCCACAATTCCGATTCTTACCCCACTAACGCCACAGACTCCGTCTGTGTAGATAACCGGCTACGTGAAGTAGTAACCATAGGCGACAGAAGTTACTCGGCGTTGGTTGATACAGAATCCGTCCGTTCCTATATTAGCCAGAAAGTTGCTACTTATTGCCAGCGCATGGGATTCCAGAAGCTGCCGTTGAAACAGTGGACAAAGGCTGAGTTGGCTGATGGAACACTTATTGAAATCACCGAAGAGTACCGCATTGAAGTCTCCATATTATCAACCGTAGTTACCGCCGATTTTCTATTGCTACCGTCGTTGACCACCGATATGGTCCTTGGGATGGATTTTCTCACCGCCAATGGTTGCTCAATCGACCTGAAAGGTTGAAAGATTCATATGGGGAACCCCACAACCGCCATTGTTCACCGCACCGCCAACATAGCACTAGTTCCGACTTTAACCGAATCCCAAAAGAGGAAAGCTACGGAATTGATCCAGACCGAACCCAGGGAATCTGAAATTCAGGGTCCAACCGATGGAACAAGAGAGCCTACCAGATTGCCGAATCCGAATCCTATCAAGCAGAGATTCCGTGCTCGGAATCCGAGCATGCAAGAAGTAACAAACAAAGTGACAAACGCTTTGTCACCCGCCCCTTACCGATCACCGAAGTTTCCGCCATAGAAAACGCGCGTACTAATGACAGGTATTTTTCCAGAGCCATCATGGATACGCCATCACCGAACACCTTAGGCCAAAGTTTGCCGGAAATCTTCGAACCCAGTCCACCAGAGGGGAGTCCAACGTATTGGCTGGAGCTAGATACGTCCCCGCTACCCGAGTCACCGCCGCCACCGTCACCTGTGCCGCAATTGGTGACACCACTGGCCGCCACTCCGATGCCAATCACACCGTGGAACTCTGTATTTATTGTGGGTCTGCGTACTAGCATCCGACGAACTGTTAATCTACGTCACAAACCGGCTCTAAAAGGCCGACCTCCGGCACCTGAGATTCAGTAGTGTTGATCGGCAATATCCTCAACACGAAGTAAGTCCGCCTTCCCCCTCGGTATCGGCAATATCCTACCGAGGCTCCTTTCTCCCTATCCGTCCGTCTGAGGGCAGAGCGTCGGCAATATCCCGCCTGTTCTCAGCATCCTCCCTATCCGTCCGAGAACAGAGCGTCGGCAATATCCCGCCTGTTCTCAGCATCCTTCCCATCCCGCCGTTGTACCGTACAACCGCCAACTACGACTACTCCGTTTGACCGAATGTTAGTACCGACCGCCACCGAATTGTCAGTGGGAATTTATTTATTTATTGGTTTGTTTAAAATAAAATGGAGAATATCTATTGGGAAAAGTGGTTTCTTTTCTAATCAAGACCCCTGGAGTATCTTTCTCCACTGTTGTTACCCGGACGGCGACTTTTTGTGGGATATCCGGGTCTCACACTGAAAGTTCGTCACAGTATAATTTCAATTTTATTTTATTTTTTATTTTTGTTTTCTAATTTTTGTGATTAAATATTGCGACGACAAAAAATTATAAATAATTTCTTTAGGACAATCATAGCTATGATTTAAATTTAAATAAATTAATCATTTAATTCAAATTCATTTCTGCTTTAAAATTTACATTTCGATGTTAGGAAATACGAAAATCTAATTGTTTGGTAAAAACAAAATGTTTAACATATTTTAGGAAGTGAGATTTTTTACACTCCCATAATAACTAATGTCAATTTTCTTAAAAAGTGTCACTTGTCTCAGAATATGATTTTATATACTCATTACATCGTATGCACTGGGCTTGAAGGAGCGATAGGTTGCATGAAAATGACAAAGAAAACGGAAAGCNTTTAACATATTTTAGGAAGTGAGATTTTTTACACTCCCATAATAACTAATGTCAATTTTCTTAAAAAGTGTCACTTGTCTCAGAATATGATTTTATATACTCATTACATCGTATGCACTGGGCTTGAAGGAGCGATAGGTTGCATGAAAATGACAAAGAAAACGGAAAGCGGCATTCGATTCCTTGTTGATTTCCAATGAAAAATCCGTTTCAATTAAAATCCTACCTGATCCTGTTTCAAAAATATGTATATTTTTTACTTTTTATATAGTCTATCCAGAGTATCAAGACTGAAGTATGCACATGTGGCGAAAAAATTGCTATACTAGTACATAATCAATTTTGTGCGCGTGTGTATGCGCGCGAGCGTGCATATGTGCATTTCTGGGTGAACAGATTCACCGACCTGCTCTGAATCATTTATTTTGGAATGGCATACTTCCTGTTGTAGGCCGAAAAAGCTAAAATTAGCAGCCAAAAATTATGACGAAATTTTTTAAGCTAACGCTTGCAGATAGCTCTTAAATAATATATGCACGACAGCGCTATATCTAAGTATGTATACTGTCAGCGGCTAGTCGCATTTTGTGCCAGGTCCCAGAGAATTACTTATTAAGGCATACATGGCATACATGGCATACATGGTTATACAGTAACATCTACATTAAGTTAACAAACAGTCAAGAAGTCATAACTGTTTTGTTAGTGCAAATGAAATGAAAGAATAATTAATTTCTAAACAAGCAATTTGTTGTTAATATAGTATCTGAAGTTTAGCTGTACCAGAACGATAAAGATGTCAAAAACACGACAGCAAGTGCAAGTGCAATCTGAGAATTATATTAGTGAAGAGTTAATTGCGAAGATATGCAAACAACAATCGGAACTGATTGGTAAGCAAATAGACATGAAATTAAATAAGATAGAAGATACAGTTAAGCTTATGGTAAATGAAATAAAGTCAAATACTGGAAATATACAGGAAATAAACGAAAGAGTTGATAAATTAGAACAGAATGCTAAGAGAAACAATTTAATAGTTTATGGTGTTGGTGAAACCGAAAGTGAAAACTATGAAGAGGTTGAAGATAAAATAATTCGTTTATTTCAAAATAAACTTAATGTCACTATTGCCCCATCAGAAATAATGACATGCTATAGAATCGGAAGGTATCAAGGGAAATCCAGACCAATTTTAATTCGTTTTTTGTCCTTAAAAACCAAAATAACCATCTATAAGAATAAAAAATTATTTAAGAGAACTGGTTTTTCCATTAAAGAAGACTTAACAAAATCCAATATCTTACTAATGAAGAAGGCAATTGATAAATATGGTTTTTCCAATGTCTGGAGCCAGGACGGGAAAATATTTGCTGTTTCCAATAAGGAGAAAATTTTAATTACAACTGCTAATATATGAAGTTTTCATATTTTGATTGGTATGGTAGAGCTATAAATGTAAACATTCGAAATATCTAGGATTTTATATTTATTTCTTTTTCTTTTCTTTCTTTTTTTTTATCACTATCAGTTATCGCTTTTTAAGAATGCTAAAGGCGCATATCACTGTAAACTTAGAATTAAAATTATATTTATTTTATTAGAGGATTAGACTTAGCAAAACTTTTGTTTTATTTAAATGATATGATATATGTAAAAATTTACTTATGGGATCTGCACAAGATATTATAATTGCTGGATCATTTAAATGAATATGATATAATTGCCGACAATGATGAAAATATATTGGGAAATCTCATTTTATCACATTTTAACATAAGATCTCTTTTCAATAAATTTGAAATTTTAAAAGAATATGTTTTAGATAACAATTTCGATATATTTACGTTATCGGAGACTTGGTTGTCTGATGATATACAAGATTTTGATGTATATATTCCAGGTTACACTATTTTTAGACAGGATAGACAAAAAAGAGGTGGAGGTGTTGCGGTATATGTAAGAAGGTGCAGTTATATAAAGCAAATTAAATTAATTTCAAAAGGATCTGTTAGCGACATTGATAGTATATGGTTGTCTATGAAAATTAATGAAAAGACTGTAAGTATTGGGTGTATTTATAATCCTACATGTTCAAATTTTAAAGCGCTACACACATTGGAGGATATTCTAGCAGACTGTTTAATTTCTTCAGACATAATTTTTTGCCTAGGTGACCTCAATATAAATTATTTAAATGCACACAGTCAAGAACATATTTTTTTGAGCACAGTTTTTTCCAATTCTTTTAATTTAAGTCAAATTATATCAAAGCCTACCAGAGTAACATCTCATAGCGAAACTTTATTAGATCATATATGGTCAAATTCTCCTGAATTAGTTATAAATTCTAATGTTATAGAGTTGCCCCAATTTAATAGTGACCATCGGTTGGTGTACTGTCTAATAAATTTACCTATATGTAGAAAACAGTCGCCCCAATATATTTACTGTAGAAATATTAAAAATATAAATATGTTACAATTTGAAACATCTGCAAGGAGATTTAACTGGAATCCTGTGTTTTCTGATAATGACATTGAGGGGAAAGTTCGGTATTTAGAAAACGGAATTTTAACTTTATTTAATATTCATGCCCCTATAAGAAAAATCAGAGTCACAAAAAAATTTAATCCTTGGGTTACTTCTAACATTAAACACATGATGCGCTTACGAGATAACGCTCTATC